>NC_037685.1:44382375-44458058 GCF_003255815.1 Theropithecus gelada | reverse complement strand
AGACAGAAAGTTAACAAGGATATCCAGGAATTGAACTCATCTCTGCACGAAGCAGACCTAATAGACATCTACAGAACTCTCCACCCCAAATCAACAGAATATACATTCTACTCAGCACCACATCACACTTATTCCAAAATTGACCACATAATTGGAAGTAAAGCACTCCTCAGCAAATGTACAAGAACAGAAATTATAACAAACTGTCTCTCAGACCACAGTGCAATCAAACTAGAACTCAGGACTAAGAAACTCAATCAAAACCGCTCAACTACATGGAAACTGTACAACCTGCTCCTGAATGACTACTGGGTACATAATGAAATGAAAGCAGAAATAAAGATGTTCTTTGAAACCACTGAGAACAAAGACACAACATTCCAGAATCTCTGGGACACATTTAAAGCAGTGTGTAGCAGGAAATTTATAGCACTAAATGCCCACAAGAGAAAGCTGGAAAGATCCAAAATTGACACTCTAACCTCACAATTAAAAGAACTAGAGAAGCAAGAGCAAACACATTCAAAAGCTAGCAGAAGGCAAGAAATAACTAAGATCAGAGTAGAACTGAAGGAGATAGAGACACAAAAAACCCTCCAAAAAATCAGTGAATCCAGGAGTTGGTTTTTTGAAAAGATCAACAAAATTGATAGACCACTAGCAAGACTAATAAAGAAGAAAAGAGAGAAGAATCAAATAGATGCAATAAAAAATGATGAAGGGGATATCACCACCGACCCCACAGAAATACAAACTACCATCAGAGAATACTATAAACACCTCTATGCAAATAAACTAGAAAATCTAGAAGAAATGGATAATTTCGTGGACACTTACACTCTCCCAAGTCTAAACCAGGAAGAAGTTGAATCCCTGAATAGACCAATAGCAGGCTCTGAAATTGAGGCAATAATTAATAGCCTACCAACCAAAAAAAGTCCAGGACCAGACGGATTCACAGCTGAATTCTACCAAAAGTACAAGGAGGAGCTGGTACCATTCCTTCTGAAACTATTCCAATCAATAGAAAAAGAGGGAATCCTCCCTAACTCATTTTATGAGGCCAACATCATCCTGATACCAAAGCCTGGCAGAGACACAACAAAAAAAGAGAATTTTAGACCAATATCCCTGATGAACATTGATGCAAAAATCCTCAATAAAATACTGGCAAACCAAATCCAGCAGCACATCTAAAAGCTTATCCACCATGATTAAGTGGGCTTCATCCCTGGGATGCAAGGCTGGTTCAACATATGTAAATCAATAAACGTAATTCAACATATAAACAGAACCAAAGACAAAAACCACATGATTATCTCAATAGATGCAGAAAAGACCTTTGACAAAACTCAACAGCCCTTCATGCTAAAAACTCTCAATAAACTAGGTATTGATGGAACGTATCTCAAAATAATAAGAGCTATTTATGACAAACCCACAGCCAATATCATACTGAATGGGCAAAAACTGGAAGCATTCCCTTTGAAAACTGGCACAAGACAGGGATGTCCTCTCACACCACTCCTGTTCAACATAGTGTTGGAAGTTCTGGCTAGGGCAATCAAGCAAGAGAAAGAAATCAAGGGTATTCAGTTAGGAAAAGAAGAAGTCAAATTGTCCCTCTTTGCAGATGACATGATTGTATATTTTGAAAGTCCCATCATTTCAGCCCAAAATCTCCTTAAGCTGATAAGCAACTTCAGCAAAGTCTCAGGATACAAAATCAATGTACAAAAGTCACAAGCATTCTTATACACCAGTAACAGACAAACAGAGAGCCAAATCAGGAATGAACTTCCATTCACAATTGCTTCAAAGAGAATAAAATACCTAGGAATCCAACTTACAAGGGATGTAAAGGACCTCTTCAAGGAGAACTACAAACCACTGCTCAGTGAAATAAAAGAGGACACAAAGAAATGAAAGGACATACCATGCTCATGGATAGGAAGAATCAATATTGTCAAAATGGCCATACTGCCCAAAGTAATTTATAGATTCAATGCCATCCCCATCAAGCTACCAATGAGTTTCTTCACAGAATTGGAAAAAACTGCTTTAAAGTTCATATGGAACCAAAAAAGAGCCTGCATTGCCAAGACAATCCTAAGTCAAAAAAACAAAGCTGAAGGCATCACGCTACCTGACTTCAAACTATACTACAAGGCAACAGTAACCAAAACATCATGGTACTGCTACCAAAACAGAGATATAGACCAATGGAATAGAACAGAGTCCTCAGAAATAATACCACACATCTACAGCCATCTGATCTTTGACAAACTTGACATAAATCAAGAAATGGGGAAACGATTCCCTATTTAATAAACGGTGCTGGGAAAACTGGCTAGTCATAAGTAGAAAGCTGAAACTGGATCCTTTCCTTACTCCTTATACGAAAATTAATTCAAGATGGATTAGGGACTTAAATGTTCGACCTAAAACCATAAAAACCCTAGAAGAAAACCTAGGTAATACCATTCAGGACATAGGCATGGGCAAGGACTTCATGTCTAAAACACCAAAAGCAACAGTAACAAAAGCCAAAATTGACAAATCGGATCTAATTAAACTAAAGAGCTTCTGCACAACAAAAGAAACTACCATCAGAGTGAACAGGCAACCTACAGAATCGGAGAAAATTTTTGCAATCTACTCATCTGACAAAGGGCTAATATCCAGAACCTACAAAGAACTCAGACAAATTTACAAGAAAAAAACAAACAACCCCATCATAAAGTGGGCAAGGGATATGAACAGACACTTCTCAAAAGAAGACATGCATGCAGCCAACAGACACATGAAAAAATATTCATCATCACTGGCCATCAGGGAAATGCAAATCAAAACCACAATGAGATACCATCTCACACCAGTTAGAATGGCAATCATTAAAAAGTCAGGAAACAACAGGTGCTGGAAAGGATGTGGAGAAATAGGAACACTTTTACACTGTTGGTGGGATTGTAAACTAGTTCAACCACTATGGAAAACAGTATGGAGATTCCTCAAGGATCTAGAACTGGAAGTACCATATGACCCAGCCATC
The DNA here is from genome assembly GCF_003255815.1 of Theropithecus gelada. Taxonomy (NCBI): domain Eukaryota; kingdom Metazoa; phylum Chordata; class Mammalia; order Primates; family Cercopithecidae; genus Theropithecus; species Theropithecus gelada. The sequence continues at coordinate 44,455,006 of NC_037685.1, read as the reverse complement.
CCATTACTGGATATATACCCAAAGGATTATAAATCATGCTGCTATAAAGATACATGCACACATATGTTCATTGTGGCACTATTCACAATAGCAAAGACTTGGAACCAACCCAAATGTCCATCAATGACACGCTGGATTAAGAAAATGTGGCACATATACACCATGGAATACTATGCAGCCATAAAAAAGGATGAGTTCATATCCTTTGTAGGAACATGGGTGCAGCTGGAAACCATCATTCTCAGCAAACTATCACAAGAACAGAAAACCAAACACCGCATGTTCTCACTCATAGGTGGGAATGAGATCACTTGGACACAGGAAGGGGAACATCACACACAGGGGCCCGTTGTGGGGTCGGGGAGGGTGGGAATAGCGTTAGGGGATATATCTAATGTAAATTACGAGTTAGTGCAGCACACCAACATGGCACAGGTATACATATGTAATAAGCCTGCACATTGTGCACATGTACCCTAGAACTTAAAGTATATACAAAGAAAGAGTTCAATTTCCTCCATAAGGTAAGTGGAAATGGGATCTGCTGACCTCCTGAGTGTGTAGGAGTGGAGGTGGAGAATGGGATACCCAAAAGCAGAGGAGCTCATGGAGAACAGGAACTGTGAGGACTGGAAGAGAAAGCATGCTAGGGGTTGGATTGCCGAATAGAGCTCAAACTTCCAGGTCAATGGTGAGGTTTCAACAGGACTTTGACACTGGGCATTTGCAGTGACTCCATGTCTCAATATTGTCTGTGTAGTGAACATGCTTTGAATGTGTGAGGCTAGAATAAATGCATTTTTTATAAAGAGTTTTGATTAAGGCATTAGTAAATAGCTTCAGTAGACAATCTTGTTTACTTCTTTGTACTACAAAGATATCCCAAGGGTTTCTAGCCTTCATCCTCAGTTACTTTCTTAATAGTTACCATGAATATATGTAAGGCCATCCATAATTTCACACTGATACTTATCATCTCAAGGCAAGCCTTGTTAGACAGGCATAAGCTCATAACAAATTACCGGATCCAGATAAGCCTTTTTTTTTTGTTTCTCCAATTACACTCATCAACCACAAATTGAGATTAATTAGATAGATTACTTGGCCTATAAACATTTAGCTCCCATCAATGGTATGAATGACTGTGTTAATGGAATTTCCCAAGTGCAATAACAGAGTACTGTCATTCCTTGAGTGTGGATAGTCAATATTTTGTAAAGCTATAAATATGGGAACCTGTAAAGAATAGATTCTGTATGTGGAGTCCATACCAAATCTGTTTAAAATGCCTATGTTAAATGTAATTAGTATATTCTAATTTATAATCTACCACATAAACTCATTAAAAGAAAACCACAAGCAGCTCGCCATTAAAAAAAAAAACGGTTAAATTGATAGAAATCTGGTACTTATTTGTTAGGAATTATGCAGTGTTCTTCATTATTATACACAGATTCTTCTCACTATAGTACCTTTTCTGTTAAAAGCTGCATGTGTCACTCATACAGGATACTTACAGAGCATTTTTAAAGCAGTACATAAATACATGAATTATTTCCAAACATGAGTTAAATTGCAAGTCGCAATTTAGTTAAGTAGATTAGGGAATAGAAATAAGTGATTTATTTTAATAACCAAAATAACAAGCTTAAAGCAGGTGAAAGGCATAGAGCAGACAAAGACTAAATTTTGTGGAGCATTTGCACATTTGCAAGATTTCATTAAATTTTCTCAACACAATTTTCCTTTTCCAGTAATATGGGAAACTTAGTATTCTTAACTGGTATTTCTACTAATTAAAAACACCTAAAAAGTCTTGGGAAATGTGTTTTATAAAAGACTTAATGCACCAGAAAGAAAGTAGGAATTCTCATTTGAAAACTAAGTAGAGAAATAAACCTTGAGAGGAAAGGAGAATTCTGAAACAGGTTTGACTTTGAGGATATCACCCAAAAATGTTGACTTGCAAATTGGTTTGCACAGACTATCAGAGTGCAGGAAGCAAGAGGACATCCGGGTCCCTAAAAAGTTGGGAGTTGATCATAAGTACTCTTGATGAGCTGGAATGATGAGACAGCTACACTCTTAGCATAGCTGTGAACCGAAACTAAAGACAACTCGTTTCTCCACCTGATACAAGGTAAATTGTCGATAAACTTGACCCTGAATGGAAGGTAAACACGTAAATACACAGGGATACAAACATACACACAAACCTCCCATCTACCCTTTAAGAAGAAAGGAAAAAGCTAGGCCTCCCTCAAATTTACACGTATGCATGATAGATACAGATACAGACATGGATATATATCACAACAAACCCAGAGTTTATTTTATAGGCAATTTACCTATGGCAAAAAGAACACAAATGTTTTTGGAGAATTTCAGCTTCATTACTAAACTCATCTCTAGGAAATGTTACTAGATAAATGAGCCCTCACCAGCAGATTTCACTAAAGAGTCAAGAAACAAAGAACCATGAGGGAGAACCTGCAAACACAAGAGGCATCAGAAAGAATGCTTTTTAGTAAGAACCCATAGGAATGTAATCACACATGGAATATAAAATCTATATTTAATATCTTTAAAGAAATATCTTTAGCAGAAAGTAGAGTGATGTTTGTTCTGTATTGCTCTGAAAGAAAATAACTGCCAACCTCCAACACTATTGCCTGTAAAATTGACAAGAGAGGAGAAACCCAAAGATTTTGTGCAAGTCGATCCTGATTAAATTAAACTCAAAATGGGAATAGAGAAACATGAACTTAGAGAGGACTAAAATGGAAGTGAGGAATTGGGAGCAAAAATCTGTTAACATCAGTTAATAAAAATCAAAATAAAACAAAAATAATCATTTATCTTGGGATAAAATAAAACTAAACAAGATAGACTAAATTATATCGATACAATATAGCCTGGGGAAGATGTGAAGATAAATTTCCTAAATTCCCTATATTGTTTAGGGAGAATTACCAGTTTTTAAATTGTTTTTGAACTTAGGTAAGTTAATTGTAATAAAAAATTCCTTGGGTAACCAAGTAGTTTTTAAAGAACTGAATGTAATGAAAATACAACATAAAGTTTCCAAAAAAGTAATAACAAATTAAATGAGAAAAATAATCAACCATCTGAATCTATAAGTAGGAAAATCATATAAAGGTGCAATAAATAGAAATAAAAACTAAGATTCTAAAAATAAGTTTAGTATTTGAATAATTAGAATAAGTATAAATTAAATAAATATCCAGGTAAGAAAACATAGATATACAGCATTCATGGTCTCAGAAGGAAAAAAACAGCGCACTTAACTAGGGCAATCTGGTGACAGTATGATAGAGAAATTATTTTTAAAAATATACATATACCCTGTTTTATAATGATAAGAAGAAAATTCTCAGGGGAGGGAATACAAAATATATATAGTCACATGCACCGCCAATGAAAGTGTAAACTGTGTAACCTTTCTGAAAAGCAATACACCCCAAGAACCTGAAAAATGTAATACCCTTAGGTCCTACGAAAAGTGACACTAAGAAAATATGTATACATAGACGTGCTTATTATTCCATGATTTAGAATTAGCATAAATGTAGCAAATACTTAAGTTTCCAAGAACAGGAAAATAGTATTTAAAGAATTCATTAATAGCATGGGGCAATACTCATTTCATAAGGTGTATAAATCAAAAATAAAATTCAAAGAACTGCAACTGATAAAATAGACTCCTCTTGGCCAAGAGTATCTCAAGGAAACCCAAAAAACTAGTTCAGACCACAATAGGAAGGGGGTTAAACATGCATCCTTTTATTCCTCCCTTTGGAGTTCAGGAATACGACTGAACAGCATTAGTATTAAAATAGAGATCATAAGACTGACAACACAGACTTTTTGTAAAAAGAAGATACAAAATTCTAACCTGAGTCTGGTATAGCATCCCATGACAGATAGGAGCAGGCTTTGAAGGAAATCAAGGTATATATAATATACCAAATATATTTCTTTGACATATTTTGAAATGACCCTGCAAAGTTGGTTTTTTTGTAGAGGAAATTTGCATCCTATAAATAATCTCCTTCCCTTACTAGATATTTTCCAGAGTCTGACATCTTTTAAGGTATGATAGGAAATATATATGCTCTATTCTCTCTGTAGCCTGCTACCTGGAGACTTCATCCGCGTAACAAGTACCTTGGTTTCCACAGTCCCCCTTATCTTAACTCAATCATTTCTTTCTTTTCTTTTCTTTTTTGAATTTCAGGCCAAGTTTATTTTTATTTTTATTTTTTAATCTTTTTTTTTTTAAATTTCAATAGATTTTGGGGAACAGGTACTGTTTGGTTACATGAATAAGTTCTTTAGAGGTGATTTCTGAGATTTTGGTGCACCCATTACCGGAACAGTATACACTGTACCCAATGTGTAGTCTTTTATCCCTCGCCACCCCCTATTCTTTCCCCCAAGTCCCCAAAGTCCAATGTATCATTCTTAGGCTTTTACATCCTCATATAGCTTAGCTCTTACACATGAGTGAGAATATATGATGTTTGTTTGGTTTTCTATTACTGAATTACTTCACTTAGAATAATAGTCTCAAATTCTATCCAAGTTGTTGGGAATGCCATTATTTCATTATCTTTTATGGCTGAGTAATATATATATGTGTGTTTGTGTGTGTATATATATAACATATATATTTTATATATATATATATGCGCCACATTTTCTTTATCCACTTGTTCATTGATGGGCATTCGGGCTGGTTCCATATTTTTGCAGTTGTGAATTGTACTGCTAGAAGCATGCATGTGCAAGTATCTTTTTTGTATAATGACTTATTTTCCTCTGGGTAGATACCTAGTAGTGGGATTGCTGGATCAAATGGTAGTTCTACTTTTAGTTCTGTAAGGAACCTCCACACTGTTTTCCATAATGGTAGTACAAGTTTACATTCCCACCAACACTGTTTCCTTTTCACTGCATCCATGCCAACATCTATTATGTTTCAATTTTTTGGTTATGGCCATTCTTGCAGGAGTGAGGTGGTATCACATTGTGGTTTTGATTTGTATTTCCCTGATAATTAGATGTTGAGCATGTTTCCATATGCTTGTCGGCCATTTGTGTATTTTTTGTAGAGAATTGGCTATATATAAATATATATGCATATATATTTATATATAATATTAACATACTCCATAATTACAGAATACAGGTTTCTTTTACAAATCCATGGGAAACCTATAAAACTGACAGATATAAAATGTGTTTCCATGGTATTTGAAAGATTTATGTTATGCAGATAACTGTCTCTGAAAGCAAAAACATTAATTTGAAAATAAATGACCAAAGGACAACTAGTTTACAGATCAATGAATGCCCTCTTACAAAACTCTTGGGTCAAAGAAAAATGCAAAATAGGTATTAGACAATATTTTTTAAAAACAGATAATGAAAATATATATTAAGCCTAGTAACTTACAGTCAGACAGAAATGGATTTAATGCAGATATTAGAAAAGAAAATGACTAAAATAAGTAAGTTTGGCATGTATTGAAGAAGTTATAACAATACAATGAAGAAAACCCAAGGACAGAAGTAAATCTCATCTTGAACTGTAGTTCCCATAATCCCCACAATGAGCTGGAGGGACCTGGTGGGAAATAATTGAATCGTGGGGGCAATTACCTCCATGCTGTTCTCATGATAGTGAGTGGAGTTCTCATGGGATCTGATGGTTTCACAGCCTTTGCTCTGCACTTCTCCTTGCTGCTGCCTTGTGAAGAAGCACATTTTTGTTTCCACCTCCTCCATGATTGTAAGTTTACTGAGGCTCTGTCCGTCATGCCGAACTGTGAGTCAATTAAACCTTAGCCTCAGCTATGCCTTTATTAGCAGCCCCGCGTGAGAATGCACTAATACATCTGATATCTCCCTAAAATGTATAAAACCAAGCTGTCCCCTGACCACCTTGGGCACATGTCATCAGGACCTCCTGAGGCTGTCATGGGTACATCCTTAACCTTGGCAAAATAAACTTTCTAAATTGATTGAGACTTGTCTCAGATACTTTGTGGTTTACAAATTACCCTTTGTTCTAGACCAGTCACAAGAGTGACCATACATAATAGCAGTGTGCCACTTACTCAGCTAGAAAGGCTCCTTAGCTTTTCCTCCCACTGGGAATGAAAGTCAGTATTCTTACCTTGACCTGTCAGGCCCTGGACTTAACAAAAACCAGCATGTTTGACCTAAAATTACCTCTGAATGGTCTTTGTGTGTAAGATGGAAGAGACATGGAGTGGTGCCAGCATCTGAGATGAGGCTGAAAATGAAAACTAGGGGTACTTTCTAAAATAAGGGATGCCTTGAAAGTCATGTTGAACTTTGTCTTCCTGGAATAGGAAGAGGGTGGAAATATTTTAATTAGGGAAGTGATGTGATTGAATTTGCTTTTAAAGTTCTTTTTGGTTAAATGTAACAGAGAAGGAATTTGATACAGTGGGTAATAATGGAGAGGAAACAATTTTAGGAATATTAAAATAACCTTGGCTTGAATTAAGGTAGAGATGGAGAAATGTGTAAAGACTGAAGAGGCTGGTGGGAGTTAGAAAAGACAAGTGGACGGATTAGTGTTGGGATAAGAAAGGAAGAAAGGAGTCATTGATGACGCCATGTTTCAGAAGGTTTAGGTGATGAGGTGAAGGCTGATGCCATTCATTGAAACAAGATAGAGAGATAAGCGTGCTTTGAAAGATAGATAAGCATGCTTGGGTGCAGTGGTTCTCATGTGAAATGTCTGATGAAACATAAAAGTGAAAGGAGGAGACAAATATAATAAAAAATATATATTCTTGATGTCAAAACTAAAATATAAATATTTGGGAGACTTCCTTATGTATTTGGATGCTATTCTCATGCTTCTGTTTCTGGAAAAAATAATACAAAACAAAAATTATTTCACGAGTTCTCAATTTTTGTCCTTCTGTTTTTATCAGATAAATGCAAATAACTTTCGTATCTTTCTTCTCTTGCAGTTTCCCATGTCTTCCAAATTTATTTCACATCATTATCTTACTTTTCCTCAAGGTCATTTTTCCCTTGACTACAACAATGCAGATTTCAATTCTGCCACTGAATTCCTAGACATATTCGTCATCCCCATTTTCATCTCCCACCACCCCGCCGTTTTCTTCATGTTAACTTGTTTTCCTGACTCACAGAAATCACCTTTCCCTGCATACATTTTTAGGATTTCAAACTTTATTCTAATGATTTCTCCTAGTTGCCCCCAAAATTATATTCTATGGTGTGTTTTTAAAGTTGAATTTTTAAGATGATATTTCATATCTATATTTTCAAAAGCTTTTCTTCTGTGAATGTTATTGTCAGCTGTCAGGGTGTGAGATAGTTCTTGATACTACATTCTTTCCATGCTGTTGCCTGAATCGGTTTAAAATAAAGTCATTACTAGGCTGTAAACTTGCTCTTCAAAATTGAGCAGCATATATTTAACCACTCATACTTCTTAGCTTTCCAACACTTTGAGTCAATGGAGTATACAAACACCTGTAATTTCCAGTGAGCACAGCTCCCAGGCTCGCTCTCTGTGTCTCTCACTTTTTTTTTTTTTTTTGCCTCAGCCTGTGGGACTTTATTTATGGGATTTGCACCTTCACCTTCTGCATGCAGTGTGCCTTACATTTTTATTGTGATTTTGGTAGAGGCGATGATTTGCTGGTTGTAGAAAAATGGACAGCATTATAGGATTACAAAAGTATTGCTAAGAAATTCCAACAAGCTACTTCCAGTTTATGTCTGATTGTTAGTTTTGGATGGTGCAACCTTAATTTCTGAACCAGCAGGTGAAAGATGAGAGAAGAATAAGAGACCTTTCTATACATCTTCAGGCAAACAGGCTTGTTGGCTTCCTAATATTTCAGTGGGACACTGGGATGGGGTGGAGGCAACATATTGTTTAAATAAGTAGATAGTTTTTTTTTAAAAAAAAATGAATTTTGTCTCTAAGATATATTTTTACTAGAATGATACTATGTAGGAATACGTGTAAACCCCTGGACTTTGATCTCAAGCAAAACATTTTCCCTATCATCCCTCCCTCTTAAGTGCATGAGTTTGGTAAAGTACTACAGAAATTTGTTCTCTCAAAGTTCTGGAAACTCGAACTCTGGAGTCAATGTGTTGGCATGGTCTCTTCTGTGCTCCTGCCTTAGCTTTAGGGCATTGCTGGCAACCCTTGACTTGTAGATGCATCACTTCAATCTCTGTGCTCCACAAGGTGTTGTCCACTGTGTCTGTGTCTGTGTCCAGTGTCTTCATCCAGTGTCTGCTTTTTCTTCTAATAAGGACATCAGCTGTATGAACTCACCCTAATTAAGTATGATCTCATTATAACTTGATTGCATCTACAAATACCCCATTTTCAAATAAGGTCATATTCCTAGCATTAGGACTTCAATGTGTTTTGTTTTGTTTTGTTTTGTTTTGTTTTGTTTTTTGGGTGGAGGGAGAAAGGAAGGAAGTGGGCACAATTCAATTCATAACACCAACTAAATATAAATGCCACTGTGGTAAGATCAGCTTGACCATGTCGTTTTTTAAACGGTGGTTTTCTTTGTTTCTATTGTGGTTTTTGCTCATCTTATCAGAAAATTGGATAACTTTAGATACTGAATATGAAAGATTAAAACATTAAAAGTTTAAAGTGAAGGCCAGGCACGGCAGCTCACACCTGTATTCACAGCACTTTGGGAGGCTGAGGTGGGTGGATCACCTGAGATCAGGAGTTTGAGACCAGCCTGGGCAACATGATGAAACTCTGTCTCTACTAAAAATACAAAAATTAGGTGGGTGTGGTGGCGGGCACCTGTAATACCAGGTACTGGGGAGGCTGAGGCAGCAGAATCACTTGAAACTTGGAGATGGAGGTTGCAGCGAGCCTAGATCATGCCACTGCACTTCACCCTGGACAACAAAGCAAGAATCCATCTCAAAATAAATAAGTAAAATAAAAATAAAAAAATAAAGTGAATCCCACAGATTTGCTTATACTCTTTATAACTAGATTAAGTGTCTACAACAGCGCTCTTTTTGAGTAACTTTATGGGGATATACATCAGGTGCCAACCACTCCACATTCCAAAGGGAGGCACAGACTTGCTTTGCAGGACATGCAAAGCAGTGTCCAAAATGGTTTCCTGGCCTTAGGCTCAGCATCCCCCTGAAGGGTATGAGGGAAGAGCTGCGGTCTCCCGTTGGAGAGATTGGATGGATGCTGAGTGCTCATCTTCCCCTTCCCTGACAGAGAACTCGATGTGCATCCCTGGACCTACAGGGACAAAGAAGTGTCAGATTTATTCCAGAAAATCGTTAAAGGATGAGAGGCTTGTGAAGAGGCCCAGAGCAAAACCAAAGAAGGCTACAGCCTGGAAATAATTGTATTCCCCCGATAGTAGGCCAGATTGCATCTTTCTTATCACTCTGTGGTGGGCATTGTGAGACAAAGCTTAGCCTGGGATTATCTTAGATCTTGTCAAAGAAGGCCCTGGCCAATGAGGCTATCTCTGCAGGAAACAGCTGGAAGTGCATCATCCCAGATCCCAGCTGGAGAGACCAGCCTCAGGAGAACAGCTGAGGCCGAGGGATTCATTCTACCTGGGAAAACTGCACATGACGGATAACCATTCATGGGCAGGGATCTTAACCCCCAAGGATGCCCTGAAGAATTCAGCACCCAACCTCCTATTACTTTCAAAGGAATCACACAACAGTTTACAAGGGGGCATGTCGATAACTTTATTAGTGCCAAGCTCTGCCTTTCTCTGTAATACCTCTCACTTCAGTCCTCCATGAGTCATAGTGTTTCATGGGTGTATGATGAAGCAATGGAAGCCTCATGCCTGGAAATAGGAAGAAAGTTCACTATAAGGGACCTGCTCATTAAAGTGGACCCAAACTTGTGAAGAGAACTTGGATCACAGGTTGGCATCTTGATTTTTTTGATTTTTATGGAGTACACAGAATTGCAACTGGTTAAGGAGACAATTCTCGAGAGGAAAGGTGATTAGAGGACATTTTGTGACCTGGGAGTGAGTGGATACATTCTGAGAATTGCTCTATATTTCACTAAGTAACAGGGGTTTGCCCCTCAAAGTGGGGGTGGTTTTAAGGAGGCAATCGGTTGTGGGGAGGTAGGAAAGTTGATTTCTGATTTTATCTTTGCTCATCTTCCAGGCTACATAAACATTAAGAACATTGTTATTTTACTTTAATAAAGAAGTTTATAAATAGTCCAATATTAAAATTTGATTAAATGATACTTTTGGAAATACATTAATTTTACTGAATGCCCTCTAGCCTTACTATAAAAAAGAATGCTTTGCAAATAATGAAAGCTAAATAAAAATAAGCCAGCTCCAGCCACTTTAAGTGACGGAACACACTTTGTACCTTGGGGATGGGGAGAGGGCAGGAAATGAAGAAATTAAAGGCAAGGGCGTCTCACTGAGGTATATCAAATCCTATTAGACCAGGTCATTTCCTTGGCTGGAAACTGGACAGGGCTCCTATTGTCCTGTCTACTTTGCCTGAAATCTTTTATTTATTCTCCATGTTTGTTTCATTGGCAGGTAATTCTATTCCTGTTTCTACATTTACCATGCTAGATCCGTCTTTTCCCTGATTTTATTTTTAAGTTACTATGATGTTCTTACTAAATATATAAATGCTTATTATTGGGTTTTTGCTGTTTCTATAATAAAGAGTTGTAGTTATTGTAAGTTGCATCTCACTAAGCTTTAAAAATGTATTCATCCACTGTAGAGAAGTATGTTTCATTGAAATTTGATTGCACACAAAGCTTGACATGAGGTTTATTCTCTTTGTGAAATAAACCATTCAATCTGGAATGCATTCACATTTATCTGAAACTTGCAGGAAATAAGTCATCTTTCACTTATATTTTAATATCCCATATTTCCATTAAATTAATGGAAGGTTAGACCTAAAGCTCTCTTATTGGACAGTTATTATTAATGATTCTTTGCACATAGAGTGCATGAATAGCTCACAAGAAAATTTCACCAAAGTCATGTTATATATTTCTCATAATAATCCTAAGAGGTAGGGTTGACAGACATTAGCATTCTGACATCAGAATTGGAGAGAGATTCTTCTGTCTCATTTAAGGGATTTGCCCAAAATTAACCAGTCCATGGTAAATCCAGCTCTATAATATTACCCTTAAGAATATTCAAAAGGTCCCGGGCGCAGTGGCTCACACTTGTAATCCCAGGACTTTGGGAGGCTGAGGCAGGTGGATCATCTGAGGTCAGGAGTTCAAGACCAGCCCAGCCAACATGGTGAAACTTCGTGTCTACTAAAAATACAAAAAAAAAAAAAAAAAAAAAAAAAAGCTAAGAGTTGTGGCAGGCACCTGTAATCCCAGCTACTAGGGAGGCTGAAGCAGGAGAATTGCTTGAACCTGGGAGGCGGAGGTTGCAGTGAGCCAAGATTGCGCCACTGCACTCCAGCCTGGGCGACAGAGCGAGACTCTGTCTCAAAACAAAAACAAACAAAAAAGAATATTCAAAAGGCGCATGGGACAAGGAGAGGTCATTTCACATACTCTTGAGGAGCACAGGTCACTCCAGACTATATTTTTCCTAGATGACTGGGGGACCCTGCTCTCCTCCTTTTGGCTCTAGGGACTTGATTCCTGAAGACGGGTCATGCTCCAACGTCTAGTTTAGAGTTTTTCTACTACACCACTTGGTCTCTTATTTTAATTTATTTCTCTGCTTTTTGGTTTTATTCTTTTTTAATCTCCTGGATCACAATATAATCATTTGAATTTTTGTTGTGTATACAAGGGCTCACAGAAAATGTGTAATAAACGTGGTTCGTGGGAAAATCTTGCTAACGGAATCCAGTAGATTAATAACTGAGAAAATAAGGCACACATAACAAAAGGTTGTTCATGGCTGTAAGTTCAAGAATGGGAATTGATTAGAGTGATAGAATAAATACATGTGCATATGTTCTGAATTGATTAGGAATATTAAAAAGATACCTAGATTCCTAGAAAAATTAAAAAGAAACATTTTTTCTAAGAAATAGGAAGTTCAAGTATAAACTTACCAAACAACAGAAGTGATAAAGTGTTAGCATAAAAAAATTAGCATCATGATTATTCTGTATTGTTTACACAGATCTATCAAGTCAAATGTTTGGCCAGAGCCATTCTTTATTCAGTTATCAAAATGATAGAGTCATTTGGATGAGTTCAGAGACTTCTGCCTTATGATAAAAAAGATAATTGTAAATCAGAAAAGAGTTTAAAAGCTATACTAATTAAACAGCTAATTGGATATTAGAAGATTTGTTTCTCCAAACTTCTACTATTTTTGATTTTCTTTTCTGTTTGTGGAAGTTTTGGGAAGCAACGTTTTATTCTGTGATTAGCTTCAAAGAGTTTCAGCCACGGGTTATGGGACTGGACCATGTATACTTGAAGTGTGCTTCAAACCATAAAATTCTATGAGATTTTGTGAGCAACTACATCTTATTAATAAAAAGAATTGCAGTTTATACCCTATTTTAAAGTACTTATTTTTGCTTTCTCAAATATAAGGATGATGTACTATGAATTTGTAGTATCATTAACTATGAAGACAAAAGATATAAAAATTTACTGTTCACTCATTTTTCCTTAATTTCCAAGAACCTTAATCTGGAATTTAAGCTTAAGCTTACTTTAAACATTATCTTTATTGTTTTATTTTCTATGAAAAAAAATCCAACCTATCTATTAGTATGCCACTTTAAAAATATTAAAAGCCAGTGGATAACTGCAAAAGAAGGGCTTTTAATTTTATATCAAATAATAAAATAATTTATTCTATTGATAATTCCACACTCTCAAATAATATCTTGCTGCAGTACTAAGGAAATGGACAAAGGAAGAAAAAACAGCTTTTCATGCCTTTCCTGAAACAACTGTAGGAAATTTTTGTCATGCTACAATTATTCTGTGATCATGAAAAATTCTTTTAAAGACCTGGTAGCCACAACCATTTTATCTTCTGACTTACTAAGCAGTCTGAGGGTGAATAGAGGGTTTCGATTCCAGCTTATGGTTATAATTACTAACTGCAAAAATCCTATTGCCTTTCATTAAGTAGTTCAAATATTTAATTGAGACTACAGGGTGTCCACACACAGCGTTGTACCATGCATAATTATCCCTACACATACAGGAACAGTGAGGGTACTTTTACCAATAAAACAGATTATCAAAAAATTACATTTTTAATTTAAGTTTTGACTTTAATCTTTTCTGTGGTTAAATACACATTTCTGCATTTTTTCTGCAAATGAGGACATTAAGCTAAATAAATGAACCATGAAGTGACAGAAAAAAAAAACTTTGCACTGTTACATAAATGGATAAATCTTTAATATGCATTAAACATAGCACTGTGTCTTTATTTTCTAACAGCTTGTATGAGAAAGAAGAACTGGTGATGCAGGAAGTCAAATACCACCAGCTTAGTGGGTCAGCATCCTCTCCTCCCACATAAGCGGAGCTCGGAGCATGAGATAAAATACCTGGGTGCCCTTTGCTCCAGCCTCGTGCTCCCACAACTTTGCTTCTGACAGAGTACTTATCTCTCTGACCACTGGGAAACTACTAAAAGAGAGCAACTTGAAAAGGATTGGACCTTTCTGTGCAGATCTCTTTGAAAATTGTCACCTTCCAGGTTAGCTTTTAAGAGAAGCCCAATATATTAGGAACCTGAAAATAAAGGAAAGTTTGCACATTGAAACATCACTTGCTAATAGTTTTATTATTGGAAATGGAAATTTGGAATTCTAGAAAAAGAAATGTCATTGGGGGTTAGGAATTAACCACTTGCTACCTATGTTAATGTAATGTGGTTAAAAGAAGCTGCAGGAAGTTCCTGAAATTATTGAAACAAAAATTTCCCCCTGGAATCTAAGTCATGCAAGTGAAATTATTTAAAAATTCCCTTCAACTTTATATTTCAAAAGCGCTTTACAATAGCTTCTTATGTTATCCATCCCTCGACTAGCTGAAAGGCATGCATTTTTATTGTTTTAGTTACTATTTAGCTTTATGAACAGCATTCTTGCTTTGTTGTAATTACAAACATTTATTTCCGTGGGGATGGAACGACCATGCTCTGCTATTTCTGCCAGGTACTAATTGTCAATAGAAAATAGAGCCAAGTAGAGCAACCTTAGCTCTTCAATCAACACATCCAGTATTAAGGAAAAAAAAAAAAAAGACATTGATATCTGAAATGTAAATTCAAATCTTTATCCAACACGCAAGAATTGTAATTGTGGGAGATTAGGTTGGGAAAAAATAAAAAGGTGTATAATTAGAGTGTCAGGATTACAGCCTTCACTGGAAGCTACTGTATCAGGTATAACTCTGCAAAATTGTAGATGGTTTGCAAATCATCCTTGCTCACATTTAATGATCTATTACTATATGCCAGGTATTCTGTCTGAAACAGCATGGGAAGAGGAATCAGAGACAGAACTGCCACCTACGTGGGACCTTGCTGGGGTGCAGAAATTTTGTTTCTCACATTTTTGAAATGTAATACTTTGATTTGAATTTTACTCCTGCTTAAGGACACCAAGATGAAAGCCGATGGCCCCCTGCCCCCTTCCCTGGTGTAGTTTGTTAAGAAATGACTTTAGTTCTATGAAAGTGGATTCTTAGTTACAAACATAAAGAAGTATCACTGGCTAGTGAGAAGGGATTTTTATTGAAAGGATGTTGGGAGTTCATTTATCTTCCGGGATCTGCAGATGGGCGGAGAGACTAGAAAACCAAGAACGTGAACCAGGCACCATTCAAACTTCAGAACAGTGAGGGTACCAGACCAGCTTCTAGGGAACAAGGCCCGGCACGGCCGCCTGGAAGTTGCTGGTACCGGATGCTTGACTGTCCTTATTTCCTGGCATTGCCAGCTGCAGAGGCAGCTAATTAACAGAGCCAGGGGTGCATCCAGGGCTCTCTTTATGGGGGCATCCACAGTGGGAGGTAGTGGGTTTTGATGCAGGAAATTACTGTTACATCTCAGGTTTTCTCAATTTATGTAATAAATGTATGCATAGGTTCAGATGGAAGTAAGAAGTGCCACATCTGAGAGCTGAAGAAGCACTGTAATCACCCATCCCAAAGGAGATGATTTCTTAGGAAAAGAAGTGAGTTTGGGAAATATGTTAGATGTATTCTCCTGTCTCTTCCATATTCCTGGGAATTTGAGCCATCACTTATCTCTGATATGCTTTGCTTGAGAGGCGGTTTCTATACTATATTTGATGATGTGCATCTGATAATACATCATTCAAATATTTCCCAGCTGTGTTAACTGAGTCTCTAGAGGCAGGTCTCCTGAGAATTGTCAGTTGTGTTTATTTTCCAGTTAAGTCTACTTTCAGAGAGCCATTATGAAACATAAAAGTTTCAACAGAAAGGTGATTATTGTTAATATTATTGTGGTAAGACCACTTAATGTGAGATCTATCCTGTTAGCACATTTTTACATGCGCACTGTTGTGTTGTTAACTATAGGTGCAATGTTGCACAGCAGACTTCAGGAGCTTATTCCTCTTCCATAATAAAACTCTGTACCGTTACTGTTGAACAGCAACTTGCCATTTCTCCCTCCCCTCACCTCTGCAACAGAATGATAAACCTGGAGAACATTATGCTAAATAAAATAAGCCAGTTACAAAAGGACACATATTGCGTGATTTCACTTATGTGAAGTATCTAAAATAATAACGCTCATAGAAATAGACAGTGGGATTTTTACTGGGAAAAACATTCGCTCTTTAAAAAAATTGAGAGAGATTTGCTTTAGTTGATCAAAATTATAAGCCACCAGAAACTCCCCAAAATGGCATATTGTTGAAGCCATAGTGTGTGCACAGTTGTTGAATAGGCACTTCAGAGATAAGAAGAGTAAAGTGTGGTATAAAAAAGAGAAAAATGCTAGAATGCAGTCATTGCAACATTAAAAGAAATGCTTTATCGTGGGTGAGATCCTTTGGCCAAACTATTTCAACTTGGAAAGATGTAGTAATATAAAAAGATTTCAATACAAGGAAATAAAGAAATTGCATGTGTGCTACTTCGCAAAAGAGTAAGAATTTAATGGATCAGGTTAATTATTATAAAATTAACTTTTACCATCTACATTAAAATTAGGAATTTTCTGATAATTTGTTTTCTTTTTGTCCTTTCAGTAAAGAACTCAGTAAAGAAATGTTTAACTCTGTTTTAAACAGGAATGGCTGCCTATGTCTTGCAGTTTGAATGCAAGACACTCAAATGCTCAAGAATTATCAAGGATAGTTTATGTTAAGAAAGGAGCATTCTGTTGAATCACTCAATAATGGTTATTATTTAGGATGAGCAACAGTTAATCACAAAAACTTAAATTCAAAGATACTGCCTAGAATTGTGGGTGAGAAATATCCTAAAATACAACCTTTATTTATTTTGGAACTCATTTTAATGCAGAATAATCCTAGCGCTATACTTAGTAACAAGAAGAAATCAATTTAAATGTCATGCTGATTTAAATTTAAATAGTATACATTATAAAAATGGCAATTTATTGTTAGTTTTCAGACTCTGTATAGCTATTTTTTCCTCCATTCTCTTCTTATGAAATATTCAGGGAAGATATTATTACTTTCACTTTGCAAATGGGATAACTGAGAACTCAACAAATTATATAATTTATCTCAAGACACAGAGCTGGTTCATGGTAAAGCTATCATCAGCAATCTCATGATTATTAGAGTTATCCCTTTCCAATCCTGAAATCCTCTGGGAAGTGTCAGAATTTACACTCCTCACTGGGAACTACTATTGCAGTTGGAACTCTGAGGCTTTATTTGGGAGTTTTTACTGATTATAGAAAATCTCTTGTTAGGAGAGGTTTTAATAAATAAAATAAGTTGGGGATATTACCAGATAGCCTCTATATCCTCAGAGCTCCCAGCATCACACCTTTTATAAGAACAGTAAAGAAAAACAAAGTTCCTCCCCTCCTCCTGCCCTGTGTTGTTTTTCCCAAACAAACAAACAAACAAAACTACACACTAAGTGTGAAAGTGATTGGAGTAGGGGAAGGCAAGCTGGGGCCGTACCAGGTCCAGGGTTGAAAAGAATTAGGGGATTATTACAGTTCTCGTTTGAAGACAAACACTTGTCAATGTATGTCAATGAACTTTATTGAACAACCACTATGTACTGGGACTCCTCTTAGGTATTTTGTACACTTAAACATCTAAACCAGGGTTTTCCAGATTTCTTATGATGAAACAGATAGAAGGTGATAATGGTGGCACAGCACACACGGAGAGTGTGACGGAAGGAGATCAATTAAGGATGAGTGGGTCCGTATTTCTACGCACCTGCCACCAGCTGGACGGCTGTGCTGGAGGTCGAAGCCCTGGATGCTTAGCTGTGTGATCTGTGAACCGGCAGCATCGGCCTCCCCTGGATGCTGGTTACAAATACACCTCTCAGGCCCACCCAGACCTGCTGAATCAGAATCTGCTGTTTCCAAAATTCCCGAGCGATTCTCATGCGCCTTAAAGCTTTAGAAACACTGTTCTAATTAGTGTTCTTAAAATATTGTTATGGGATACAGGCTTTAGTAAATTCTCAGGATATTCTACCATGTACTCAAGTTTGAGAAACAGGAGATTTAATAAATACTGATGTTTGGATCCCATCCACAGAGATTCTGTTTTGATTGGTTTAGGGTGTAATCTGGCATTAACATTTTAAAATTGCCTCTGGTGAGTTTTATGAATGGTAATGTTTGGGAACACCTGTTTTAAGTTAAGCCATGAGCTAAATTGTCCTTCACCATTTTACAGATGTGGGAACTGAGAAATTATAAGGAAATCTAATTTGTGAGTGGTAGAGCCAGACTTAAGCTTAGACCCTTAACTCACTTCTTTTCAATAGTGGTCTGTGCTGTTTACTATTTTACAGGAGAGTTCTATATTACTATTTTTAATACGTTAGTATTATTTAAATATATTTTTTCCAAAATATGCCTGTGGTGGATGATACTGAGTGGCCACTTGATTGGATTGAAGGATGCAAAGTATTGATGCTGTTGTGTCTTTGAAGGTGTTGTCAAAGGAGATTTGAGTCAGTGAGCTGAAAAGGCAGACACACCCTTTATCTGGGTGGACACCACCTAAATCAGCTACCAGCTCAGCCAGGATATAAAGCAGGCAGAAAATCACAATGGCAAAGCACACTAAATATGGCCTGAGAAGGACTCCGTACTTCTGTATTTGAGTCCTTGTGGATGAACTGTAACCTAGCTTAATAGTCAGACAAAATTTAAAACCTAACTTAATAATATGCACTGTAACAGTGATTGAATGTTGCCAATCCCAGCAGGATTCAACCACTCATAGACTGCTTTTGTTCAAACTGCGTTCAAACAAGGCAAACGCTGAGCTGGAACCAATCTCACTGTTTAATGTACCTCACGTCTGATTCCTGTAGGTCACTTTATCTTTTTTGTTTATACATTTGTTCTGATCACGAGGCACCCCTAGAGTCTCTGTGAATCTGCTGTGATTCTGGGGGCTGCCTGATTCGTGAATCATTCATTTCTCAATTAAACTCCTTTAAATTAATTCAGCTGAAGTTTTTCTTTCATCAGTGAAAAGACTAGACTGGCTTAGCCTTCCAGCCTGCGTCTTTCTCCCATGCTGGATGCTTCCTGCCCTTGAATATCAGACTCAAGATTCTTCAGTATGGGGACTCAGACTGGCTTCCTTGCTCCTCAGCTTGCAGATGCCCTATTGTGGGGTCCTGTGATCATGTGAGTTAACACTTAATAAACTCTCCTTTATATATACATCCTATTAGTTCCGTCCCTCTAGAGAACCCTGACTAATACGATGTCTCCATTGAAAAGAAGAGAAAATCTATTAAAAAAACTGATATAGTCCTTCAAGAAAACTACCAAAGGAACTCATATGTTGTAGACAGTTATTTTGTTATTGCTCTAAAGACATCAAAATAATTATACACCTTGTTTACAATGCTTTTAAGTTGATCACATTCAAAGTTGTGTCCTATCCATTCATGTACATAACATTTAATGTCATATTGACTCTTGCCTTTTTCAGTAGTGATCGGTATAAATTATCTAAAAATCAATCCTGAAGGTTATAATTTATTTTTCCATTTTGAACTTTGCCTTTGAAAGATCATTTATGTATTTTAAACACAGTTTTAAAAACTAATCTCCAGAAGTCTAATTTCTCATATTAACCAAATTAGAGAGGTTAATTAGAAGATGAACTCTTAGCTACAGCCATCATTAGAACTTGGGTATTATTTCAAACGCATCTCTCTTCCTAATCTTAGCGGTTGAAACAATTTCACAGGTTAAACCAGCCAACTTGACAGCCCGGGAATGGTTACTGACTGACGGGCCCAAGGAGAGGCCAAATGATGATCGTATCTCTTAACGGCAGAGCAACAGAATATTTGAAATTAAATAGAATTGGACTTAAATCTCATCCCAGTGGACAACTGGGAAAACTTGGAAACATTAATCTTGCCGAATATTTGTGCATCATTTAATAACTAATACTATATGTACTGAATTAAGTACCTAGCAGGATTTACAACACTGTGTATAAGGAGCCTCGCATGTGTTTCCTGATCTTCGGTGTTTTTAGAGTTAATATTATGACGATGTGTAAATTTGGTATCGAGAATTAAAATTTGCTTAGCAGTTCTAGTGTTCTATACACTGTTACCTATGTCCATCGACTCCAACTCATTGAGGTTCATGATGCTAAGGTGAATTCTGGATTGAAACCCATGTCTGTCTACTTATAGGGACTTTTGCCAACTTCAGGGTTTCCTGCTTTTGCTCAGTTGAGCCTTTCAAGGCTCGATCACATTTGAGCTACAGCAAATCATGGCATCCATCGTTCACTGATGGACTATGTTCCAGAAGTTGCGAGAAAAGTAAAGGCGGATAAAAGGAGAGAGACAGAGAGGACTCATAAATATTCTGAAGTATATGACTAATCTAGTATAGTGGAAGCTCAGAAAATAAATTGTATTTCCAAATATATATTTCTGAATTTTTTGGTGTTTGTTATTGGTATTCTCTGAAGGGCCACCTTCTTTTCTTTCTAATGCTCTATGTCCCTACAAAGGAATGACGATTAATTCACTGGAATAAGAATCACACGAATTGGTACATAGACCCAATCTGCTTAGCATGTCATTTAATGTGGAGCCATTTACCTGGTCAAGTGAATACTTTTAAATTAAACAGTTTTCTTGCACTGTGATTGGTGC
Organism: Theropithecus gelada; assembly: GCF_003255815.1. Lineage (NCBI taxonomy): Eukaryota > Metazoa > Chordata > Mammalia > Primates > Cercopithecidae > Theropithecus > Theropithecus gelada. Next base: position 44,434,578 of record NC_037685.1, on the reverse strand, counting down.
CAATGCAGTCTAGGGTGAAGTCTTAAACATAATCCCTTATAGGATTTCCTAGGTTCTCCCTCAGAGTTTCTAACTCCATAGATTTGGGGGTGGGTCCCAGAATTTCCATTTCTAGAAAGTTCCCAGGTGATGCTGAAGCTTCTGGTCCAGGTACTACACTTTGAAAACTGCTGTTTTAGTGTTTACATGTGGTAGCATGAGTTAGTTTTACCTGGGGCTTTTAATCCCAAGTTCTGCCACTTAACAGCTGTGCTATAATTAAGTTATGTGATGTCTCTGTAGTTTGATTTCTTTGTACAATGAGTAAAATAATCGTACCCATTTAAATAAGATTATTGTGAGAATTTAATAAACAAGAAATTTCTTATAATGCCTGGTATATAGTAATCACTCAGTAAATTATGTCAATTGTCAAAGCAAATGTCTGAATTATAGATGAGGGAGAAATATTGTGAATTCTATAGCATTTTAACGGCCTGTTCTGTCTACCCGTCACTAGCCAGTTTCTATCTGACATTGGTCTATTCTGTGCTCTTCCTTTCCTGAGGGAACCCAACCACGTTTACTGCCTAAAGCACTCTCGTGGCACTTCTAACATGGGTGCAAGGAGGAGATGTCAAGAAATCGTGACGAACTGCAAGACTCAAATCTCCTTTTCAATTTTAAAAATCAAAACATGTATTCATATCCCATGGCACATATGGATGAAGATATTGCTTTTCTCAGTTAATATTTTAGTTTTGCTTTTGCACCAGAGCCTAGTTTTTTTTTGTAAGTGTCCTTTATCAGGCTACTGCAGAACTGCACAAATACTGAATTGCCCCAGAATATTTGCTTTTAACTTGTTTCTTTAAAGCAAATGTAAAACTACAATGGGTTATATTTACCTAGAGGTTTTATCACCATACACTTAATTTAAACTCATATAAAATTAGGATTAGTTATATTTAGTCTTTTCATCATTCACTTAATATCATTCTTAGTCCATAACTTAGATATAAAAAAATTTGCATTTTTTTCTATCCTCCATTGGCCCTAAATCCCCTTAAACAAAACAAAACCCAAGGCAATATTTTTGCCTGGAAAACTTGAAGTTTGATTAGTTCCACCTACTTTCATGCACTTTAATTTGGGCCCCTTCTCCTCGGTAGTCTAGAATATAAACTTTTTTTTTTTTCATTTTTAAGAGATCAGTTTGGAAAACCTACCAAAACAAGACAAAATCAATGGTTTCCTTACAGAAAGAAGCCTGGGGAAAGAATTAGCAGGAATTACTCCACGGGTGCCGCTGCTACTAGTTTTTTATGCATGATTGCTTGTCATTTGGCTGAAATCAATGGTTCTCTGTACACCAAAAGAGCAGTGAAAATGGGGGGCAAACTGCAAGTTAAGACTGCTCTGAATGTGGATTCAACACTTCACTGCTGTCCTCCAACATGTGCCCTCAAAGTACCACTTGGCTGGGAATTACAAAGGGCTGCATTTAGCAAAGCTTTAATTTAAAATAGTCACAGGTGACAGCTCTATTATTTTTGCACGTTCAGATGCAGCCACAGCTGTTTTTATTTATCTCAGCTGTATACACACCCATTTGTTCTAATTATTAGTTTCTGATGTAGCTGAAGATACATATCTCGAATGCCTATCAAGACTAAATTCAATTAAGGAAATCGTACTTTTCACCTTCACCCTCTTTGGTCCTGCTTGGCTCCTGGAAATTTCCACAACGTAAAACTTTGATCCTCATTTCATCTCCTCCCACAAGAAGCGATTTCCAAAGTTGTCCTAGGTTACTGATCTATTCCAATCTAATAGTTACTGACATTTTTTCCCTGCATATTTAACACACTACAAGCAATTACCATGTGGCAATTATGAATTTAAAAATTTTAAAAAACGCAATGATTGGTTGAGCTCCTGCTACTACTGATAAAACATTGTTAGACCTTTGAGGTATAAAAAAGTGAATTCAGCCTGTCCTCTGCTTTCTAAAAATTGCCTTTTTGCTCTTAAAAATGCATATACAGCTTTATTTCTTATAAAAATAATTTCAAGTTTCTTCTATGCCCATAAAATATTTTCAGTTATTTTTGATTTCAGGAAGTATGAAAAATTGTTTATACGCAAAAGAATTGTGGTGTGACCCATTCGAACTCTGTCTCAGCAACAGACAGCTTTGGATTGTACACCTCACTTTGTTTTGCTTCTTTCTGTTTGATGTTCCACCTGTGGTCCATTCACTGTATTTGATGTGTTGCAAAACAATGGAATAATGGCTTTCCCACCAGTAATGTAAGAAGAAACATGGAGGAGCTAAATAAGGGTCTAGAAAATTTGAGATAGAGGAAAAGAGATATAATTAATGAGGAGAGGGATCAAGAAGATTAGCAGGATTTTTAAAAGGGAATTTCATTTGCAAGGTACACAGAACACAACACACAAAAGTGTAAGAAAAAGAAAGTTTTCTTTAACATTTATATAAAGATTCCTTTTGGAAAATATAACAAATTTGGTTGCAGAGTGGTCTGGGGTTGATTTACTTTTAAATTGGAAAAACACAGTTTTTTGTGTTTTTTTTTTTTAATTTGAAATAAGAGCTGATATGCAATATTGTAGGGGAGTTGCTTGACCTTTTAGTCAGAATAGTGGCTTTTGCAATCATGGTGACAACATTAACTGTGGCTCCTCTTGAGGAGGAGTTCATTCATCTTCATAAGTTCATTAATGCTGGGGGAAAATATGCATAGCAACTAATCTACCAATATTTGAGAGAATTAGGCAAACTCTCAAGAATGTAGGAAATAAACTATAAGGTCAACAAGCTTATAAAATGTAAAAATCATGAAAAGACAGGTAATAAATAATAGACATTGATTTTTTCTGTCCAGTAAAGACCATGAAAAGATAAGTATTGTAATTTTAACATAAGAGTGCTCTAGAATACTGGGTTTGCTTTTTAATCGATTAACATGATTTTTAAAAATGACGATTTAAAAAAATATTTTCTCCATTACTTTGAGTTATCACTTTAAACATAGGTAATATCAAGATATGTTTCTGAATTGTATATTTAATCAGGACCACTAAAGAGCACCAGTGAAATGGAAGTGTTAGCAGCAATGTTCTGTTGTAGGAAGACAATCAGATTGGTTATGTCTGCTTTATAGTAATGTGATTGTTGACTGATTTGCCTTTTCCTAACTTAAGTCTGTTTGGTCTTTTCTTCTACTTGTTCTAAGGGACCCTGTTCAAAGGGACATTTTATTTTCCTTTGTAAAACAGTATTTGCCTGACATTTACTCTCTAATAATATTAAACTCTAGTCTTAATACATTGACTTACCTAAGGAAATCGGCCTTGTGATGGACCCCTGGAGGTGAGATACATTCTGAATGAGGATCTGTTGAGAGTTCGAGCATTTGTTCAGCTGCTAAGTCACTGCCACCACCTCATTAGCCAAACATAACATGTGTTCATTCCTTCATCAGTAAATTTTGGTTGGGACACATGACAGGTGATAATAGAGGTTATTAGCTGCAATGCTTATTAAAATATTTGAAGATATACTTTAACGCATTTTAATAATTATTGAGAGTATCCCTTAATAACAGTAACTCTTCTAAATGAAAGCTTTTAAAATTGCCTGTAAGTCAAAACAAAGCATTGCTCTTCAACTTTATATAAAAGCTGTCCAGTGATTTCAAATATGTACTAACATTTAATTTCAATTCAAAAGAAGTATTTTTAAGTCTTTATAAACTCTGATTAAATCACTTTATTGAGTTCTATCCCTTTAAAAATGAATAAGGGAATGAATTTGTTTCTATTCTATTAGCCTTTACTTTTCCTTTCCCCCAATTAACCCCAAGCAAAAATGTATTGACTTTGACCTGAGAAGAGATGCATCAATTTTGTTACTTATTTTGCCTCTACTCCCATTTCCCATACATATATGGGATATGTATATCAGCACAAATTAGCAGGCCCACCACTTTCTTACTCTTGGAGCCAGTCTAATCTTCTAACTTGTGAAATAAACCACCATGCAGCACTGATGATCTTTCACATTAGAGCTTAGAGTTGATCATAATGTCTTCACTTTAGTATCCCCTTTAGGTTGACATTATTTATTAAAAAGGTAGTTTTCAGTCTGATTTATGGGCCATTATTGGTAGTAAGTCTACTTGATACATTGCACAGACCTTTCTTCTGCCAAAATGAAGTGTTTACAAAAATGTATTTGACCAAATACTTTATGGTAAATATCGCAGTCTGAAAGGGAACTATCTTCTTTGAAAGGATTAAAGCCTCCAGATAGTTACAAATAAGATTTTTTTAAAAGTAGACACATGTTAAATCATGGAACAGCAAAGGGGATACTTTATGGAAATGAACTCACAAGATAATAATTTGAATTTGACAAGGTGATAATTAAAGTCCCCAGATAGATTTCTTCCACATCTGTATGCCTTTCAGTAAAGTTGGTTAGCATATTAACTACTGCTGGAGAATACAGAAAATATTCATGGGATGTAAAACTGCAAATTATTATTCATTTCAATTTGTATAATAAGTGTAACAAAATGCAGTGCATACAGTATTACACAAGAGGTACCAAACTCCTTTATAGACATTTTTTAGAGCACAGGCAGGATCCTTATATGACAGTTTTTGTCTTCAAATATTCAAGACATTTAAGTATGAATTACCACTTTTTGCAGTTTAAAAATAATTTTGTATATCTTTAGTGCTTTCTAGGGCTAACAAATTCTTACTTCGAATGACTAGAATCATTTTTAAATATTATGTACTAGGATATATGGATATGAACATATATATATTTATACACACATGTATGTACACAGCCAAATAAATAATTAGTGTAATGTATATATATTCATATTGTTATATTTTCCTCCAGAGAAAAATTGAGGTTTGGTGACCAGAGAAGAAAGCACCATGGGTGATTTTTAAAAATGCACATATATATATATATCCACTACATTTCTAATTTCAAATAGTGATCCTACATACTAAGTCTCTTCTTCGTAATTGAGTTTGATTGTAGATTCATTTTAATTTAGACATTTATATGAGAAAGCATGTTTAATACGATTATAAGAAACTGTATGAAATTTTGGGAAAGAACTGTTAAGTGTGCCCACACACTGTGGGCACTAAATGTCACACTTGAGCATGTCCCTGGCCCTAGCTGATCTATAACAAGAATATTTTCTGTCATATGGAATTTAAAGATAAGAAATGAATCACCATGCAGAGAGATGTGCTATCACATCCCATCTATGGAAAAAACAAATGAAAAAAAAAAAAAACATGAAGAGTTTCTGAAGTACAGCATCACCTACATTTATCATATTTTCATACAAATAAAACAAAGATTATTCTCCTGGTTTTGAATAAAATTGTCACTTTTAAAATTTGCCATGGGATATCATAATGGACAATGCAGGGGCCCTTCAGCCCACAGTCAACGGGTGATCAACTGTGAAAACTGATACTCTCTCTTAGGAATATTAGCTAGAGTAGGAGAGAAAAAAACAACATGATTACAAAAAGGAGGATTATTTGAGACCAACTTTAATGTGAAATTGTGGAGAAATGGGGAAAAAGATACAGAAAACATCTTGACAAGTCCACTTAAACTATTAGGTTGGTGTAAAAGTTATTGCACCAACTAATTACTTTTGCACCAACTAATTACTTTTGCACCAACCTAATTAAAAACTTGAGAGAGAGAGAGAACACAACCATAAAAGCTAGAGTGTGGAGCAAGAAGTGAAAATGACCAAAGAACACGTTTGTCGAACATGGATATTTTGACAAACAAGGGAGATAGTAATTTAAAGTACAGTGCCACAGTTTGGAGAAGACCGCTCTTGCACACAAGTGAAAGCTGTCATCGGTCCTGTCTGATGCAAGTTGCATGTCCATCGCTGTGCAAGCGTCAGATCGCACACAGCTGGGCTGGCACTGCCTCTGTAAGGAGAGGAATGTACCACATTCTCTGCAGGAGACTGGAAAAGTCTGGATTCTGTTATCTAGAAATACACTTATCCCCTTGAAAATTAACAGGAGAACAACCTCTTCACTTCTGTGTTTTCAAATTTCTGTTTTATGCCTTTTCGTTGTTTTATGCAGTTTTATTTTTTCACGAGGTCAGGCACAACTAACTATTGATTTTCACCAAATTACCATGTTATTGGCTTGGCTCCACTGAGCAGCCCCTTCCACGGAGGTTTCCCAAGAAACCACGCATTTCTTCAACTGGGACTCAGCCGTGTACCTATTTCTCTCATCAGCCATTAGAGTGTCCCACTAATATAGTCAAAGAACATCTGGCCTCTTATACAAGTGAACATTAGTTTTGAAGAAGATGTCTTTGGAGACAGTAGAACAAAATGGATTTTTTCCCTACGCAGGAGCTCTTGGATTTTCCTCACTGCCCATTCTCACTTTTTCTTGCTTACTCAGAACATGATTTTCCCTCAATTCAACTGTACCTTTCTCTGACTTTGACCTGTGCCTCCTTTGTGAAATAAATGATATGTGATTTCTTTTACTGTTTCTCCTTCTGAGTGTCATGTGCAGAATCCTTCAGAGACCATCCGTGCCTCCTACAGAGTCTCCGCCTTTTCTACCCGGCTAGCTTCCTCCAGAGCTGAGTCTTAGGTAGATCTGAACCACACATGCAGGAGGTTTTAAGAACAAGTCTTATGTCACTTCCTGTGCTTTGGGTCCAAAAACTATGATTTTCTTATTTCTCTGTAAGTGTGTCAGATTCTGGCAAAACTAGCTTGGAGTTTACTGAGTTAACTGATACTGAATGACATCAGGACTCACTCTTCTCTTTTTTTTTTTTTTTTTTTTTTTTGCTATGAGTAGGAAAAAATATAACTGCGTGAGCAATGTACTTTTCTTCTTAACACAATTTAATCTTTACTAAAAATCATTTTAATAATAATCACATTTGTACAAAGTGTTTCACTTGTATGTTACTTTTAATTCTTAGACCTTGATTTTTAAAAATCTTAATCATTGCTGTTTTCACCCCTGACTTTGTCCCCAGTGTCTATATGCATAAACACAAATCTTTCTACTCCTAACTATTTAGCAAAATGTAAATAAAATGTCTTTAATTTATTACAATTTTGTGTATTTGTTAAATTTCCTGGCCTGGGTTGAGCATCTTTTAGTATATATTTCATTGTGTTTTACCGAAAATTGGACTTCAGACTCAGTGTGTTACTGTCAAACTCTGCCGTCATGACTATCTCAGGTAGTTGAGGTATCACTGAGAGTGTAAAGAGCGATAAACCCTTGGTTAATGCAAATTGGCATATCCGACAAACTCAAGCTGCCAAGATCATAACCAGGGACTTGCAAACATGTTTTTATGACATAAACTCATCTTAAGGTTTTACTTGAAGTACCATCCATCTCATCTTTCACCAGCCTCTCCTAATCTTTGCAGAATTGTCCATTCGAATGCAGTCTTTCTTCATTCTTTCACCCATGGCTCCATTAAATGTTTCTGTGCAGGTAGCCTGTCCATTGGAGTAACTGGACTAAGGATGGACTAATTTCTTAAGAAATCCAGAAAAGCAACAAAAATCTTTCCAGTTACCAGTGGAAAATTTCTGCAGTTATCATACATGTATCATTAGGTTCTCACCTACCATTCCTAGATTCTATCTGTCTAATTACCTCTGAGGTTTCTTAGATTAGGCAAACACTTTTGCAGCTCTAGTATTTGCATTGGAGAGCCTTGGCTGAGACTAGATCTCCCGATATTTGGATATATTGAGGGCTGGAAGTAAACAAAGACTGCCACTTCACACCTGTGGAAATACTACCTTTTTCCATAGAGGCAGCTTGAATACATGATTGGGAATTCACTGTGACTTTGGTTCAGAGGGAAAAAAACAAAATGGGTTATTTGATTATACAGAACGGGAAGGAAGGAAGGAAGGAAGGAAGGGAAAGGTCCTTTTTTTTTCCTCCAGGAACATGGCAGTTTGAGAAAATTGGGACTAAAACATGTCTTATAATTTGTTAAATATTATGAAATATTCTCCTTATTATTAGTAGAATTCTATCTTGGCAGACTGTTTCTTTTAGGAAACCATTTACCCTTCTCCCCTTCTCTGGGCACTACACATCTCTTTCTGGTAAGAAATCTGTCAAAGGCACTTCACCAGGATTCTGGCTCTTGTAAAATGCAATCAAACTGCAGGCAGTGGGGAAATGACCATTACTGAAACTCCTTTGGAGAGTGCTTAGCTTATGAAGTTTATGAGCAGTCCTACCTGATGACCAGCTTACTATGCTCCTCTTTACTTCCTCCTGTAACAGGATGACTGACACTTCTCCTCTTTGTCATGTGACCTTGCAGAGCCTCCAGGAATTTATGTCAATTGCACATTTTCCTTGGCCATTGGCTCTGGTCTTGGCCATTGACTTGCGTCAGTCAGCAGACATTTTGCAGACATAATATGAGCAGAGTCTCTAAGTAAACGTGTGTGATTTGGATTGGCCTCCTGTGCCTCTGCCATTTGTCAGAGCAACATTCTTCATGCCACCACAGGTCCCCAAATGAGAAGATGCATACAGCTGACCTAGACCTAAGCCATAGCCTAGAGCCACACCCAGCCCATCCCAACATACCCAGAGTGCTCCAAAAGCTTCCCAGCTGTTTCATGAGCAGGGAATGGCTGTTGTTGCAAGCCTTTGGGTTTCCTGGTTATGTATAAAGCAGCATTATTCACTGAAAACTTCATAAATACAAAGCTTTCTGCATGAATTTCTATTCTGTGCCCTGCAAGCTTTTATTAAGGGCATGCATAGTGAAAGTCTGATTTTAGCTGAATTTGGGGAGGTAATGGCCAAGGCTGGATGCAGCCTAGCAGTGGTGCTGTGCCGTGGGAAGGGATAGCATGTGCTCAAAAAAAGTCAGAACAAAAAACCCCACAAAGTTTGAGTGTGGAAAAGTGCTACAGGCTTCTGGAATCAGTTGGCTCACTGAAGGTCAAGCAGCAACTATGAAAAAGTTGTGGGACATATTAGCATTTTATAGGGATTCTCAGAAATACTCAGGGAGAGAAACCCCATAAAAGTCTAGATTTTCTGCCATAATACACAAAGGGGCATGGGCTATTGGTATTTAGGCATTAAAGGGAAGCATGACCCACCCCTGAAGGCTGAATAAGTGTGAGACACCTGGTTTATATTTATATAAATTTTTGCACAGGACAAGTCAACCTTCTAAGCACAATGCAAAGTAGCATATCCAATCTATTAAGCACCGTGCCTCTTAACTCCTAATATATAGCATATAGCAATCCTGCCTCAGCCTCTAACATTTATTGAGTTTTTCTATTGACTAAGCTGCGCCAAAATATTTTTCAGGTTTTAACTCATTTACTGATTCATGAGATAAATAATTTTACTATCTTGATTAAATAACTAAGTAAAGTTTGATTTAGAAAAGTTTAGTAGTTATACCAAAATCCAGCAGCAGAAAATGACTGTAATTTCCTACATAACAATCCTTTGATCTTTTTTTTTTTCATTATACTTTAAGTTCTAGGGTACACGTGCACAATGTGCAGGTTTGTTACATACTGATAGTTTTTCTTTATCCTTTCTCCTTACATCTGTGACTAACACATTATACTTCCTTAAAATAAGGTGGGAGCCAGCATTTATAAAATATATACCTAAAGAGAAAACTAACATATACATTAAGAAGAAGTGGAGAAAAAAAGAAAGATTGTATATCACCATTTATTTTTATGCCTATTTATATAATTTATCTATGTATATAAATGACTTACAATAAAAATTAGTGTATACCTAGAAATAACAGACAACAGGGAATTGTATTCCTGGAGTGAAATCTAAAATAGATAGATGTAATAGTTTTATGAATAACATTTTTGAGTATATTAGCTTATCTTCAAAATGTGCTTGGTCTTGTCATTTAGATTATATTATATCCATGTATATAAAGAATAATGATATTAATATACTCTTACTGCTAAATTTATACATTACTAAAAATAAAAAGTGTCATATATTTGAGCCTGAGGACTTGTTTGAAAATTTTACATGAAGAATATAAGAAACATAAGGAATACGTATCTTGAGGATGAAATCTTTATAGTTACAATTTCTTTTTCAACAAATCTTGAAAAGCACTTTGATATGTCATCTATTGCCTAATAATGCTGATTATATGGAAACTGGTTCTACATGCAAAAGCATGACATGTAGCAACATTAGTTTACTTCAATTACCTTTCTTAACTCTCACTTTGAAAGTAATCCACTCATTAAATTATTCATATATATACATATATATGAATATATATGTGCATATATGATATATATGTATATGATATATATGTACTATATATACATATATATGAATATATATGTGTATATATGTGTGTGTGTATGTGTATATATACACACACACAGGGGAAGAGAGAGAGAGAGAGAGAGAGGATCTAGCTTTGTTGCCCAGGCCGAAGTACAGTGGCATGGTCTGGGCTTGCTGAAACCCTCCACCTGCTGGGTTCAAGCGATTCTCCTGCCTCAGCCTCCCCAGTAGCTCAGATTACAGGCATGTGACACCACACCAGGCTAATTTTTTATATTTTTAGTAGAGACAGGTTTTCACCATGTTGACCAGGCTGGTCTTGAACTCCTGACCTCAAGTGATCCACCCTCCTCTGCCTCCCAAAGTGCTGAGATTATAGGCACAAGCCACGGTGCCCCGCCTATTCTTGTATTTTGGGTGTCTTTTTTTTTGGAGTAGTCATACAGAATTATAAAGCGATTCACACTCTCTTACTCTAAATGTGTTCAGTCTAAATACAAAAGTTTTGGTATAAATCAATTCTGTATATTTTTATTTAATTTTAAGAGTGGAGAGATATTTGCTAATAAAATTAACTTCAGAAATAAAAAGAATGGATATGGTTATAGTTCCCTTCCCCAAATATTTTAAACTTACAGAAGCAATAGAGAAGCAGTATCACAAGATTTAAAGTTTTAAGGATATTATTTTGTTCCCTAGAAGACTACATAATGTCAATACTTAAAGTTTACTAAAAATCCAGAAGTTGTCACATTAGACTGAACTCACATCTATTATTTCTGTTATTAGCTTACCTCATATTTATTATAGAAAGAATGACCTCTCCTTATAACCATTTTATATGACAAATAATATTATGTTTTGATTTAATGGCAACTTTATGCTTTATCTAAAAGGTAGTGTTATTTTTGTGTGTGAATTAATCTGTGCTCCAGTAACACTTCCAACATAGGTAAGACTCTGTATGTATGTTATGTTCGTTCTGTATCTTTGGACTATATGGATTTACATATTTGTTTACTAGTACATATATAGTATATTTAAGTATAATATACATGTCTGAGTATAATATATACATTCTAACTGTACAAACTGTGCATATGCATATCGATATTGCATACAGCTGGTAGGTAGACTCTGACCGCATAGAATAATTTTAAACTTAAGATATGTTGAATAACTCTTAAGTACTGATATATTTGTGTGTCCAATATTATGATTCCACCATTGCTAATGCACACAAAAAAACTACCAATTTATTTTTTACATATATAATCATATTTCTGATAAAAAGCATTTTTTATTCAGAAACCCAGTATCGGCCATTAATGTTCCAGTTTCAGAAAACAAAAACTCCTAAGAGAATGAATAGAAATTATCTTAAGGAATTATAAAGAACCATCTCAGAAATTTACTCTATTACTGCAAAATCTCATGCAAAGATAACCAAGTATGGTATGTGAACGTCTCTTCTGCTAAAGCTCATGAAACTGCTCTCCGATTCCTCTAGCATTGACAGAGAATCTGGAGTTCAGTACTCCATTTCATTCCTGGACATTTAGCCTATTATCCTTGTATCCATATTTCATATTTTCCTTTCATGGGGGATAACTGTAAGTTAAAAGTGAATTTGTTGACTTACACCTTATATGGAATCATAGATCAACCTAAAGATTTCCTAAGAATATACCTACATATTGAATATTTGCTTTTTCTAAGCTGCTTAACAACAACAGAATAAACAAGCAAACAAAAACTCAAAAACTCAAAAAACAAAAAACAAAAAACAAAAAAAAAAAACCTGATGGTCCAAACTTGTAAAATGTATTTTCTTGGTTAATTATTTGAAAAACAAATATGAGGAAGAAAGACATTGTAGTGAATCTGCTTTAATTTGCATAGGAGAGAGTTCTATGTAAACTAATGATAATGAATATGTTCGGAGGGTTTATATGTCGAGGGCTTTGTGTTAAGCACTGTGAATATTTTGTTTCGTTTAAACACCACCTTAGACTCTATAAAGCTAAGACAGATTATGACAGTTGGCCAAGATTACACAATGAGAAAGTAAGAGATAGAACTGGAACTTGATCACAGGAAGTCACTTCTAAAGACTCAACATTTGACCATGGTCTCTAACGTGCTGATTTTGAGCTATCAGCATGTGAATGTATTCCTATCAGGTTAAATGAAATCCAAGTAACTTATTTAACTTGAGTCTCAGGTACATCAGAGTAAAAATAAATGGCCTCATTTGTAACATTACATTCTCAGTACTAAGTAAGCTATCTATAATGATACAATTCCATTAAGGCAGAAGACGTCATTTCATATCTACAGAACATTTCATTCTTTTCTTTCTATTTGTTTTTTTCTAGAAGAATTAACTGTATTTCATCCCAAGATGAGGCATCTATCTTTGCTGAGGTGAGATATGCAAATCATCTGTGTTATTTGACAGTCACAGGCAGATTAATCATATCACTAACACAAGTCAGTTGTTAAAACTTGAAGCACATTTAATTAAAAGAGAGGTTCTCCCAGTTACACAGGCCAGGTGGGTGCATGGAAATGGCATTTTATCACTTACTGACCAGATAGTTGCAAATACAATCCTATCACCTAAAAACAAGGAAACAAAACAATAATAAGAAAACTTGTTTTATTTTTAATAGAAAGTCAGTTTTGCTTCAGAGTAGGTATTTTTAAATAAACTTATGAGTCCTTTTAACTTTTTTGCTATACCTTATTAGACACTGAGTTACTATTTTTTTGAAGGAAAGTGAATTATAATTCAGAAATATTATTTTCTTTTTGTTAATAACCTTAGAAAGGACATAAGAAATACATATTTCTCGAAGAATTTATAGAAAAAATAAAAGTAATACTTCAATTAATAGTATTCTCCCTAAAACTATAGTTAGAAATTATAAAAGTAGGGAAGGGTCCATCAATAGTATTGATTGAAAATGTAATGTTACATGTATCAGATACATAAATCCATAAATCCATAACAATGGCAAGGGGAGACGTCATTACTATTTGAGATAAATTAATATACTTGAATATTTTCCCTCATAAATTCACTAACTATTTAAAAAACTTCACAGGACTTTTGAATTTCCATTGTTTTACTGATTATGATAGCTCCCAAAGCAGTATGTGTAACTTCCAATAATAATTTAGTGATGAAATATTACCAAACGAGAGGATTTTGATTACCTGTGGTATTATTTTCTGTCACTGTGTAACAAATCCTCATAAAAATGTAATTTTATAAAACGTATTACCATGTCTTATCAGCTGGGTTCCAGGCATAGAGTCCATCAGAGTCCAGTGAAGATGTTGGCCAGACTATATTTTCATCAGAAGGATTGGCTGGGAAGAGTCTGCTTCCAAACCCATTCAGCTTTGGTAGAAGTTAATTCCTTGTGGTTGCATGACTGGTCTTTTTGCTGGTTGTAGTAGTACGTCCACATTCATTCTAGATGCTGCCTGAAGTCCTTAGAGGCCTCTCATAGTTCCTTGCCATGAGCACTTTTCCAACATGGCTGATGACTGCTTCAAGCCTGTAAGGAGATCTGGTCTCAGTTGGCCAAGTCTTGGATAATGTAACCTCATCACCGGAGTCACGTCTCATCACCTTTCCCATATTCCATTGGTTAGAAGTCCCAGCTTCTGCCCACATTCAAGAGAAAGGGGTTATACAAAGGTGTGACCACCAAGAAGTCAAGATCATGTGGGTCACCTTAGGGTCTATCTGCCACAACTATATATTTAAATATAGTTTCAAAGAAGGACTGTGAAAAAGCATAAAGAATTGTGGGGATTGCCTGAGAATTGAGGATGTTTATCCACAGATTCTGTAAGGCTTACATTAAACAAGTCTAGCTTATTCAGAAAGTTTTAAAAAATGGGTTTATATGACTTTACTTATTGGGGAAAGCTATCTGACTTGTCTTTGAGGGGAAAAAATTTAAAAATACAGATAAAATACTCTGTCTGCAAAACAATTGCTGGAATATGATCTAACAGAAAAGCCCAGCAGACCTGATTCAAACCTGATGTGAACACAGAAGGCTTTGAAATGAGTAAATTTAATTATTAAACCTAATTTTTCAGATGAGGAAACTGAAATACTGGGGTTAAGTATCTTTTGCAGAGTCACACAGTTAAATAATTTTGGAGCCAGAATTCAAATTCAGGCAGCTGGCTTCAGACCTCGTGCTATTAAACCTGACATTAAACTTGACATCCATCTTACATGCAAATGTTACTCTCTCTACCAGGAAAATAACGCATTTAAAAATCCCAGCTCAGATATTACTTCCAACCTACAAATTTCCTGGACACACTAAGTAATAGAGTTAATCACACCATCTTGTGAGTACTACCCACAGTATCCGGGCTCCACCACACTGTAATGCAATAGGTGTGTTCATACTGTTTGTCTCTCCTGGTGAATAGTCAGTTCATCAGAGCATGACTGTGTTGTGTGTCCTATTATCCTTAGCAAATGATGTAGTGCCTTGTGCATAGAAAGAAATTAATCTTGATGCCTTTCAAGTTCTACCCCAAACAGTCAAGTCATGTTGATTGAAAAGTACCTTCTCAGTGTGAGAAATTACCATCACAGTATTTGAAACAAGTTTGTATCCTTAAGGACTCCATATTGAGGACATTTTCTTCATAGGATTCTAATGTCTAATGACTTGGCCTGATCCTCACCTAATACTTTAGAAGGCTAGAGAATAAAATTAAATTTTCACTTTTCCAGTGGAGGAAACAGGGTTTTATTGTGCTGCTTGAAACACTGTCACACTAGTAATCTCTTCAAAAGCGAATCTGTTCTGGAAAATAAAGGGTTAGAGGCCTCTGTGGAGGAATACAATAGTGGAATATTTTGAAATAATTGTAAAGCAAAACAGATAATTGTGTTTTCAAGCTCTTTGAAATATATACGTAAGATGTTATGTGCCTGAGGTTGAACAAAAAGATAAATAGTTATAGTCATTACCCAATAATGTGCCAATTATAAATAGCATTGTGTGTACACGTCCTCTATTATAAAAATCAGAACAGGATGAAAACGATTATAATCACGTTAATAATTTGATTTGTTTCATTCATCTTTTGAGTTATCTTTTCATAAAATTAGATACTGTGTTATTTCCTTCTGGAAAGCAGAATGGTGCATGTGAGGAGAATGTTTTCATGTTAATCAATGCTGACAAGAATATTATACTTTAAAAAAAAACAAAACAAAACAGAAGGTAGGCAGGTTGGGGGTTGGAGGAGGGACAAATGAAGAAGACCAGATTGAAATTATTAGTTGCCAGAAATATATCTATTGACTTTTTATGTTTTTAGAAGTACCTCTGTTAGCTTCCCAAAATACAGCTGTTTACAGTGATTGATAAGTTCCCGTGCTTTTAAGCTTATTCACATCCATTAGTTCTGCCTTTTTCCCCTGTTAAAAATCTGAAGCTGTCAGATTGAAGTAGCATGATCAGCTAATGTTCCTGCCAGATTCAAAGCATGTCCCCAGGGATGGCAAAAGTATTCTAAATCTCAAAGAAATGGCTTTTTAAATGTTGCCTGTTGACATTGGTCACTCCATTTGCTGTATCAGAAATGTTGAAATAAATGTCAGGCAATTATAGAAACAGGACTTTGATGATCAATTTTCTATAAATATTTTATGTTTAGCCCAAACAAAAGAAGGTATTTGGAATTCACTATTTTATGTAAGACTTTTATTTTAAAATAGTATATAGTATATTTTCAAAATTGGTTAATTTTCTGGTTTTCACTTCAAGTAATGATTATTTACTTTATTTCCTCTAGCATTTGATTATTTTCTTACAAACTGTTCTTTTTTTCTTTCTCCTGTAATAATTTTAGAGTTTCTGCCTTAACACATTTAGGTATATTTTGTAGGAACAAAGGGAAAAGGTATCAGGGAGAATGTAAATTCCAAAGGCAGTGAATGTTAAAAGTTTTTGCCAGTCCCGTCTCTTACAGAACACAGAACTCAGATGCTCTGATAAAGATACAGGATAAATCACATCATGTCCTGCTCCATCATCAGAATATTATTATATGAATTAGATCACTTTTTTAAAAAAAGAACATGGCCTTAGTATAGAACAATAGCAAAAGTCTGGGGAAGGAGAGGAGTGCACCGCGAGGAATGGATGAAGAGCAGAAGCCAGTCCATTTACTGATTTGGTTCATGTGCAAAATAATTGAGCAATAATTGCATATATGTGAGACTCCAGGTATTTTCAAAATCAGCTGGCAAAATTGTGTTATTCCCTACCCTCTTCTGGCTTTCATGGGTTCTCTGTTCTCTCTCCTTTTCCTCCATTCTCCTCTTACCCTAATTCCTGACCACCGTAATCCAATACTCTGAGGTTTTAGGGTTTGGATGATTAAGGTTACCCATGGAATTGTTTGGAAATGTAGATCTGTAATGGAGAGGGGAGAGAATGAAGAATTAGAAGCTGTATGAAAATAGTCGATACTGAGGCCAGGTACCATGACTCATGCCTGTAATCCCAGCATTATGGGAGGCCGAAGTGGGCAGATCACTGGAAGTCAGGAGTTCGAGACCAACTGGGCCAACATGGTGAAACCCCGTCTTTACTAAAAATACCAAAATTATCCAGGCTTGGTTGTGGGTGCCTGTAATCCTAGCTACTCGGGAGGCTGAGGCAGGAGAATTGCTTGAACCTGAGAGGCAGAGGTTGCAGTGAGCTGAGATCGCACCATTGCACTCCAGCCAGGGTGACAAGAACGAAACTCCTCAAAAAAAAAAAAAAAAAAAAAAAAAAGAGGAAAGAAAATAGTAGATACTGAGATCTGGAAACTGAGAGCATTCATGAATACTGCATCCAAAGAATATTTTGTACTACGTCCTATTCATTATACAAATCAAGCAAATAAGCACACTGTATGGTGCACATATGACACTATATAGGTCAACGGGGTGAGAGAGCTGCCCAGAAATAGACATGCAATTTTGTTATCAGATAGTCTGGAGAGGTTTCTCTGAGGCAGTGTCATCTGAAGAATATACAGACGTTAACAAAATGAAGCAGGAGGGTTTGGGGGAAAAAGTATTCCAAGGAGAGGGAACGAACAGGGTGCGGGACAACTAAGGGGCAAGGGAGACTAGAATACTTTGATGAAGTGAGAAAACACTCCAGTGAGTGAGCGCATATGAAGAAAAGGATGGAGAGCAGATTACTGAGGTCCATTTAGACCATGTTTTAGATCCTGGACAGCATCCTTAAAACAATAAGGAGCCACTAAAAGTTTGAAGAAGGGCAATGACACCTTCCAATTTGCTTTTTTACAAGACCACTCTGACTCCTGCCTGGAGTAGCATGTAAAGGGGCTAAGCGCAATACCTGGTGGCACACAGGAGCTTAAGTGGCTCTTGTTGAAATCAGGTGATGGAAATGGGAGTGGATTTGTTTCCTAGGCTGCTACAACAGAGTATGTGAACGGAGTGGCTCAAAATAACAGAAATCTATTCTCTCCCAGTTTGGGATGGAGGTTTCAGCAGGACATGCTCTCTCTCAATGCTTTAGGGGAAAATCTGTTCAATGTCCTTTTCTTAGCTTCCGGTGTTGCTGGCAATCCATGGAGCCCCTTGCTTGTTGGCCATATCACTCCATCATCATGGCGCTCTTCCTGTATGTCCTCACCTTCTCTTCTCCGTGTGTGTCTGCCTCTGTACTCTTCTCCTCTTCCAACAAGGACCCCAGTCATAACGGAATACAGCCCACTCTAATGACCTCATTTTAACTGATTGCATCTGCAAATATCCTATTTCTAAATAAGGTCATATTCGTAGGTATTACGGATTAGGACTGCAATATATCTTTCTTGGGGATACAGTTTAACCCCAAGCAGGGGATTTTTGAAAGGAAGTGAGATGAGGGGTAGTGGAAAGAAACCATGCAAAGGTTTTAAAATGTATTTATGGTGGTGGACTCAACAGGACTTCATGATTAAGTGTAAAGGTTTTAAAATGTATTTATGGCGGTGGACTCAACAGGACTTCACGATTAAGTCTGGGTTCAGGGGTGGACGCAGAGTCGCGGCTGACTTCCAGGTTTCTTCCAGATGATGCTGCCATTTGTTGAGACACAAAATCCAACGGACCAAGTAAGTGGTGGGCTGAGCATGGGTTCATTGTTTGACATGCCAAGGTTGATCTGTCTGTGAAATTTTTATGTGGAACTGTAGGTTTGGTGGCTAAAAATGCCTTTAGAATTCAAATGAGAGATTTGAGTTAGAGACATAAGTGTGGGAGTCATTTCTATTCAAATTATCATCAAAGCTATGCAAGTAGATAACTTTCCTCAGCCAGATAATGTTTAGTCAGAATAGAAGAAATCCTGACATCAACATTAAACACTTTAAAGGACAATGTGGACTATTTCAGACGTATATGAACAAAAAGGACCAGCCTAACTCTGCCATAAGAAAAAAACAAACCATCAAGAAACAGACAGAACATTTGAAATGATGGTTTTAAAGACAAAAAACATCAGGCAACCACGGACAGAAAAATAAGCAAATACATTGAGCCCAATCGTTGCCCCGGATTACCTAAGTTCAGGTAAAAGGCAAGATTGTCTGCTTTCAATATTTCTAGTTAACTTGATAGTGACATTTTCTTTCATAGTAATAAAGCAGGAATAAATAAAAGGCATCCAAATTGGATAAGAAGAAATCAGCTGGTTTTATCTGTAGACAATATCATAAACTGTATAAATAACTATGAAACATACAGAAAGGTGTAAGAGCTAATGTATGATTTTAGTGAGGTTTCAAAATTCAAATTTAATATATAACATTTAAATCTTGTGATACAAGAACAAAGAACAATATGAAATTGAAATTTTTAAAATGGTACTTATAATAGCAAAAAAAAAACAAAAACAAAAACAAAATACTTCCAGATAAATCTGACAAAATTTGTGAAAGTTTCACACAGTTAAAAATAGAAAACACTAAGGAAAAATTGATGATTACCTAAATAAATAAATGCAGAAAGATACATTTTTAATGGGTTGGAAGACAGTATTCTTAAGATGTCAGTTGTCCCCAAATTCATCTATAGCTTCCATGTAATCCCAGCAAACTACACTGTAGAAATTGGCAAGCTGAATTTAAAATTCCTGTGTAAATGCAAAAGAATTATTATAGCCGTAACACTTTTCTAAAAGAACAAAACTGGGAATAAGTATAATTTTAAGACAGGTATTAGCATTAAGATACACAAATCAATAGGATAAAATAGAGAGTAAAAAAAACCAAATAGACCTATAATATATGGACAACTGATTTTGGCCAAGGGGCAAAGAAAACTTGTAGGGAGAATAGCAATATCTTATTTTCCACAAATGATGCTGGAACATCTGGGTAGTCATTACACAACAGTTATTTGATCCACATTTAAAATTTAACTCAGTTGGATTATAGACGTTAGTGTGAAGTCTTAAAACTGTAAAACTCATGGAAGAAAACATATGAGACTGTCTGCATGGATTAGCGTTAAGTAAAGATGTATTAGGTGCCACAGAAAAAAACCTGATCCATGCAAGAATAAATGTGATAAATTGGACTTCATCAAAATTAAACAATCGCAACAACAAAAAATAACAAACAAATGAAAAAGAGCTTCTGCTCTTTAAAAGTCATTGTTAAGAGAATTAAAAGACAGTTCTCCGTGGCACACAATAAAATATTTACAAAGGATATATCTAATGTAAGATTTGTATCCTGAAAGTATAAAGAAACCTCAATACTCAATAATAGAAAAAAAACCAATAAGAAATGAACAAAAGCTTTAGCAGACCACTGAAAAAAATATATGGGTAGAGAATATGCATATGAAAAGATGCTGAATATTATTAGTGATTAAGAAAATGCAAATGAAAGCATAATGAGATAGTACTACACACTTTTTTTTTTTTTTTTTTTTTTTTTTGTGAGACAGAGTCTCACTCTGTCCTCCAGGCTGGAGTGCAGTGGCGCGATCTCGGCTCACTGCCAGCTCCGACTCCCGGGTTCCCGCCATTCTCCTGCCTCAGCCTCCAGAGTAGCTGGGACTATAGGAGTAAGTAACATTATGGACTAATGAAGTAACATTATGGACTAATGAAAAAGAATTTAGTTAAATAAGGCATGAGACAAAGGAAAGTACATTGATTGAGAAACGATGAAATAGAGGTAGCAAGTAATATGGTTTGGCTGTGTCCCTACCCAAATCTCATCTTGAATTGTAGTTTCCACAATCCCCACGTGTCGTGGGAGGGACCCAGTGGAAGGTAATTGAATCATGGGGTCGGGTCTTTCCTGTGCTGTTCTTGTGACCGTGAATAAGTCTCATGAGATCAGATGGTTTTATAAAGGGGAATTTTTCTGCACAAGCTCTCTCTCTTGACCGCTGCCCTTTGCTCTTCCTTCGTCTTCTGCCGTAATTGTAAGGCCTTCCCAGCCATGTGGAAATGTGAGTCAATTAAACATCTTTCCTTTATAAATTACCCAGTCTCAGATATATCTTTTTTAGCAGTATGAGAACAGACTAATACAGCAAGTATTAAAAGCATTAAAGGTTTGTCTTCTAAAGGAAGAGAGGAGAGTAGACAGATTGTTAGCCGAAGGGTAAAGGATTCTTGTTACTAAGATGTTAGAGCCTAGAACACATTTAAATACCGATGAGAAGGATACAAGGGAGAGATAAAATTTGAATCAATAGTTTGTTTCCACTGCCACAGAAAAGGATGATATCCAGAGGTTTGGTAGAGGGATGAGTTTTCCTCATAGGAAAGATAAGAGCAGATGGAGCTAAACGCTGGATCCTAAGGGTGGGATATTAAGGGAGTCTGTTTTTTATGGATTTTATTTTCTCTTTGATCTTGGAGGAAAGGATGTCTGCCAAGATATAAGGGCTTGGACAGGAGGATCACAGTTTTAATGAATAAAAACATATATGAAATAGTCACTTCAGAGAGTGGGACAGACAGTATGTGCTTGAGTTTAGACAAAAGTCCCTGGAGTTATAGGGGTTTTAATTCAAATCCGTGCTCCTCCACTCACTTGTGGTACTGTTAACAACCAACAGAACAAAGTTAAGACCCCAAATCTTCTTTAAAGTAGAATGACAATGGCATGTTCACCAGACTTCTTGGGAGGAATAAATGAAATACTTTAGTTCAACTATTTTCACCGGTCCTGACACTGGGTTTTGAATAAAGTGTGCCCAAGACTATTGCTATTATAAAGCAAAATGAAAAAACACAATGGCCCTATTAATATGTACCTTTACCTCCTGTAAAGAAAGGTTTCCAAGGAGTTCAATACTAAGAAGAGTATTGTTTGAAATGGAGATTCACATTACTAGGTTAACATGTGGAGATCTTGCTCAAAGAGGAGGCTGGTTTAGGTGCTGTGATAATTGTAGATGTCAAATGGACTGGATTATGGAAATACCTAAAGAACTGGTAAAGCATGATTTTTTGGTGTTTCTGTGAGGATGTTTCCAGAAGACTTCGGCATCTGCGTCAGCGGACTGACTGAGGAAGATCCCTCCTCGCCGTGGGCAGAGCCGTCTTATCAGCTGATGGCCCAGATGGATCAATAAGATAGAGGAAAGAATGTGTGTGTTTCTCCTTCTTAGGGCTGGAACTTACTCTTCATTCCCTGCTCTTGGACAGCAGAACTCTACTTTTTGGACTCTAGGACTAGTGTACTAGCACCGCACTTCCCGTAGCTGAGTTCTTACTCCTTGGGATCTTGGTCTGAGAGTTACACGGTTGGCTTCCAGGGCCACACCATCACATGCCAGGATCTCCAGCTTGCAGATGCCTTGTCCAGAGGCTTTTCAGGCTCTGTAATCAAATGAGCCAATTCTCCTAACAAATGCTCTCTTTATCTATCTATCTATCTATCTATCTATCTATCTATCTATCTATCTATCCATGTATCTGTCATCTATATCTATCCTATTGGTTCCATCTCTCTGGAGAACCCTAATACAGGTGTCAGCAAACCAAAACCAAGTGGTAAATGTCTACCATTGACATTCCTCTCCTTCCTCAATGACTCTTAGGAACCAAAAACACATGTAAAATTCCATGTACTACACAAGCCAGAAAAGGTAAAACACTGTATCTGCTACTTTACATAGCTCATTTCACTACCACAATCTACCATTATTCAAATACTGATTTAGAAAATGACAGCCTCCAAAAGACTAAAATCATCCATTTTTATTTAGAAGAAAAAGAAATGAAATTTTAATGACAGGCAATTTTAATCTATTTCAATTTATAAGATGTTACTTGCTGAACATTGTTATGTGCTAAAATGATAAATACTATGTGTTATAAAATATTTTGTCATTGAAAAATGACCTATTATTCTGACCTACTTTATTTTCAGGGGTACTTATAGATAAAGGATTTTATAAAGGCTTCTGCTAAAGACGACATCAGAGAAAAATAGGACGAAGTAAACTCTTCCTATGAGTTTCTTAAAATCCACAAAAGTAGTCTCTACTGGTTTAAATGGTGTCCCCTGAAAAGTTATGTCGTTTCCAGAACCCCAGAATGTGCCCTTATTTGGAAATAGGGTCATTGTAGATGTACTTAAATAAAATGAGGTAATACTAGAGTAGAGTGGGCTCTACATCCAATATTGCTGATGTCCTTCTAGGAAGAGGAGCAGAGCCACAGGGAATGGTGATCATGTGAAGACAGAGGCAGAGATTGACTGATGTGCCTGCCAGCCAAGGAAGGTGGTGCATTGCTGGACACCACTAGGAGGTCGGAGAGAAGCATGGTGCAGATTCTTCATCCAGTGGGAACCAGCCTGTGTGTTAATTTCAGACTTCTACCCTCCAGAACTGTGAGACGATAAATTGACTGAAACTGGTTTAAACCACTCAGTTTGCAATAGTGTATTATGTCAGCCCTAAGAAGCCAATATAAAGTCCTAAAGAATTTCAATAAAGGTGTCAGGAATTATAGATCACAGACAATACTGATAGGACCTTCTAGCATTCTTACACTTCTGTAGTGTTTGTTGCTCTTTCGGCCTTTCCTATTTTTTTTTTTTTTAATTGTGATTGGCAAAAACCCTTTAAAAAACCAAGAAACAATACCAACAGAAACAAAGCTATGTACTTGTTTTGGGAAGCAACCTCGAATGGTAAGATGGGGGCTGTGTTCTAAAAGGTGAGGA
Organism: Theropithecus gelada; assembly: GCF_003255815.1. Lineage (NCBI taxonomy): Eukaryota > Metazoa > Chordata > Mammalia > Primates > Cercopithecidae > Theropithecus > Theropithecus gelada. The sequence continues at coordinate 44,410,911 of NC_037685.1, read as the reverse complement.
GAAATTTACAGCGAAGGTAAAGAGATAAAGATAAGTGGTCCTGTGCACCACTGAATTCTGAGAACTCTGAACAAATCATAAGTATATGTTAGTGCCCAGTGAATAGTTGTTGAATGAATGGAGGAATCAACAAATACATGAATTAATGAGATAATCAATCTGTGAGACAAAAAACAATGCAAATGAGGAGACAAGAGTGGGTGAGTTTGACTAAAAATTGAAGATCACCCATTTTTTTCAGCCAACAAATAGGTGAGCATCTGTTATATGCCAGGCATTGGTATTGGTGTTTGGCATAACGAAATAGCAAAGCAAAGTCCTACTGTCAAGGGACATAGACTCCTGGAATTTAGAAGAAGGGGCACAGGACAAATCAGAGTTTCTGCCATTTTAAAATTCTTTTTCATTGCAATATAGCTGGAGTCAAGTTGCTCAGAAATAAAGCAAGATAAATCAATTGGTTTAAAATATCTTTCACACTATCCTTCCATGGAAAGTGCAGAGAAGGGTCTAGTCTCTAAATGTAGGCAACTGGAGACTCCCTTTTCCTATATTCCTTTAAACCCCATGCCCCAAAACGTGTAATCAAGTCTATTCTTGAACAGAAAAGAACAGAGTGCCCTTTCTCTTTGGAATTTTATAGGAGCCCCTGAGAAAAGCTGCTATGGTCCTAGTTTGTAAAAGTACAAATGGGTGAGTATGCATCTGCTCTGTTCAGTTGGGAAATTAGCACAGGTTTCAGCACTCCTCAATACCAACTGATTATTGAACATGTACTAAGGGAAGCTCCTGTACAGACCAGTAAACCACACAATTGCAGAAATCCTCTAATTAAAGAAACACACCGTAATCTTCCTGGTGAATCTGAAGAAAAGGTTTTTTAGAAAAGTACATCTGTATAACGTACATTTGTGTAAGAAACAATCCTTTTTCATTGAAGTGCAGCTATATTGTTAGATGTTGTTCTAAGAAAACTCAGCTTAAAATTTCTTATGGGCTGCTTTGGCTGAAAATAATTGCCTAACTGGATGGTCACAAATGACCAAGAAACCAAATATATTTCATAGTATTAACTATCATTACAGACTGTTAAATAATACTACACAGTAGAGATCTTTTGAAAAATATTTTAAATGACAGATTCTATTTTGGCTTGAGGCAAAGTCTTAAACATAACAAGTTAAATAAATTTTTAATGAAATTTTACAAGCAAAAGAATTAATGTTCAAGACACAGAATCATGCCTTTTGGAAATGACTCTCATGATATTCTATTATTTAAAAAACTATGTGCCTATTTTTAGGAATTAAAATTGCTCTGGTAGATACCTGATAGATACCTATCTCACAAATCATGTTTTTCTGTCATAAGTAAATTTTTTAAATGTTTTAGTTTATAGGTTGTTTGTTTGTTTGAGACAGGAACTTGGGACTGTCTCTGTCACTCAGGCTGGAGTGCAGCGCTGTGATCTTGGCTCACTGAAGAATCCCTTCCGTGTTCAAAGGATCCTCCCTCCTCAGCTTTCCAAGTAGCTGGGACTACAGGCGTGCGCCAACATGCCTGGCTAATTTTTAAATTCTTTGTAGAGATGGGGTCTAGGTTTCCCTGGTTGGTCTTGAACTCCTGGGCTCAAGCAATCCTCCTACTTTGGCCTTCCAAAGTGTGGGATTACAAGCATGAGCCCCTGTGCCTGGTGAGTTTCTAATTTTTACATTCAGTTCATTTTTATGTGACTGGCATTTGCATAGGATTATTTTTATAACCAATATATTTTAGGTATGTAACCCAGAAGTAAATCACTAATTAATCTGCACTGGAGGAAATATAATTTAGGGAGAGTAGAAATTCTATTTGATAGACTGCACCAAAGGTAAGGTGTCACAGCCTTGAAGAGCCTCAGTGACTCTGGGAAAAACAAGCACCAAGACTGACCTTCCGGATCCGAGGTCTGGTAGCAGGATGGTTTTCAGTTCCATCTGTTGGAGGTCTCAGCTTCTGACATAAAGGCCTGCTTTATACAAAATGAGCCTGATTGAAAGATGTAAGCCACCAGGTTATAGGGAGAACTACAGGAGGCAGACAGGAGAAAACAAAAGAGTGATGATGTTCTTCCACTAGCCTGTGGCTACTAACAAATTTCATCAGAATGTTGCTGAGGAGTCCTCAGAACAGTTTACAGACGTAACTGTAAGCAGTAGAGGGCTACGAAAACGCTCCTGGGTGCTGACAGGAGCCCCTGGCGGGTGGTGAGTTGGGAATACGGGGGCTGTATAGGGGGTGAGGGAACTGTGCTTGACACCAATCAATGGGAGCCTGGAGAAACTAAGGCAGGGACTGGAATCATGCTGAGACTCAAACGTTTTGAGCTGGAGTACTCACCAGGTACTCTAACTCAATCATATGCGTTGGGTATAAGGAAATTAGGAATAATTGGAACTGTGGCTGGCCCCAAATTTCATGCCCTATTTATAGCCATTCATCAGATTTAGAATGAGATAAAGGAAGGATTCTTTTTATTATTTTTTAAAACACCCACTTCATGTTTTACACCCACATCATAAATCACCCAGAGGGAGAATTAGGCCTGTGGACCTCCCATTTTGTAGTACCTCATATGTAATTTTTTTTTTTTTTTTTTTTAACAGACTCTCGTTTTTTGGTACAAGTGAATGAGGAAAAGGCTTTGCTGCTGCTGTTGTTTTTATTCTCTGTAAGAGTACCTCTGGGTGAAAATTATTAAGAAAGCTAATTATTATATCTTTATATGACTCTAAATTTGGTCTATTTAAAAATTCAAAACATAGACATTTGGAAATGACTTTCTCATCTCAGTACTGAAGTTGAGAGGGAGAAGGAAAAAAAGTGAAAAATTCCAGTGCCTGGATATTCCCAGGCTAATTTCTAGACAAGTGAGTTTTGATAAGTTCAAGTTTCAGATAAGAATTTCTTTTTTCTTCTCTTGTTGGTTTTTCCAAATCGTGAGTAAAAATGTTTCTGAAAGAGCCTGAAAAAATATATATTAATGTGGAGAATTATTGACATAAAATTTTAATAAATTAGTATGAGAATGAGACACTACAATAAATATTATTTAGAGTTATTTTAATAGTCCTCTCCCCTATCATCATCACCCATTTAAAAAGGTGGGTATATATATATGTGTGTGTGTGTGTGTGTGTGTGCATTCATGAAAATTTAGTGTGCAGTTCTTAGTTTTTCTTTGTGCAAAACACACAAAATAAAAGTGAATAATTGAAGCCATTACACACACATTTTTCCTCCTAAGTTCTGTAAATAGATATTCCAATAAAGACACTACCAACATCTTACTTTCTGTCTTAAATATAACTGAGAGTATTTATATATTAAACTTTTTAAATAAGAAATGATTGGATTTCAATTTGCCTTAAAGATTCATAATGTAATATTCTTCACCCTAAATAACTCAGATTATTTCTAATTTTTTCTTTAATTTACCTTCATAAATACAGCCTTTGATTAATATAATTTAGTGGAGTTGATCAATCTGAGATATTTTTACCTTCCCCCATTACAGCATGCCATGGAATGAAAATTTACTTTGCTGCTCAAATGTATCAAACACAGTTTCTGTGGTCAAGTTCCTCTCCTTTCGTAAATGTGCTTAGAGGATCTCATAAGACATAACTCCTCTGACAAGAGAACCATTTTAGCACCAACACTACAATAGCTTCTGTGTTCCTAAGGGAAAGATCCTCTCCTGAATTAAATTTAACCTCTTTAGTACGCGCATTTAGCCACCTGATAAATCCACTTGAGCTATCTTTTGGGGAGAGAGAGGTACCTGGGAACAATAACACTTCCTTTTTGAACAGTTTAATAAAGCTTTGTGAGAGTCCGAGATGAAAGATAATGTGTAATGCTAATAGTGCCCTCCACAGCACTGCATTCATGGATCCAATTACGTTTTTTGTCACGGTAAAAGCCACAGTGGATATATTAAATGAGAGTGTGGCTTAAGAATGAAGGCCCAGGAGTCTGGAGATCTGGTTTCTAAGGCTGACTTAACTTCTGCTTTCTTATCTCTCTCTGAGTATGCAGCTTAACATCGTTACCTCAGTGTCTCCTTCCATAAAGTGCCCAGCAAATATCTGAGAAATTCTTTTAAAATGACAGTGCAAAGTGCCATTTAGAATCACCTTGGAATGTCTAGAAAAAAATGAGCTGAGTGTTCAAAGAGGGAAATACAATCTTCTGCTTAATTTCAGAGTGATCATAAAGTTTGTCTTTTACTTTTTAAAAGTCATGAGATTTCCAGAAGAGGAATGACATTTTCAAAGCCTTAAGGACACTTGTGAAAACACTCCTTCAACTATTCTTTATTTCTCACCAAAATTTTGACTCTGGCTTTTCTCCAACTTCCTCTCTTCCCCAATTCTCAATTCCAACTTGAAAAGAGTAATTGCAATTTTAACTTTTTCCATCCTGGAGTATTTTCTTGCAGCTGATTTGTTTCATATCATTGTAAAGTTATGCATGTCAGATTTTGTTTTAGATACACATGATTGCTGGCTTTAGTCAGTCAACCCCCAAACCCTTAAACTGATTAATTTCACTGTGAAATAATTGATTATGAATTTGTAGCAATATCTGATTTTATTTTAAAATTCAAGTTGATAGAGCATTGTCATTTATTGATTAATTTATTGCCCTTTGCCTTGAGATAATCTTGAAGAAGCAGAATACTGCCGTTAGTAAGATGACATCTATGTATTACAAATGACCATGTTCTTAAAATACACACACACGCGCACACACACACACACACACACACACACGGAGACATACTTTCTAGTAATAAGCAGTGTTTTGAATAAAATCTTTTGAAAGATGTTTAGCAAATCGAAACAATTTCTGTCTTCCTATGTGATGCCTGCAATTATATGGTTTAGATATTTATTGAAGGACTTGGGAAACATCACAGGCCCATTGGCATTATTCTCAATGTATCAAAGATTCATTCAGTATAAATAAATAATTTCATTATTTATAATAATAAAAGTTGTCATGGAAAATTTTATAACCTGATAAATAGGATGTCATAGAAATACTCAACATGGAAAAATAAAATATATACATAGTTTAAATTACACCATCTGTTACAGAGTTGTACAGTCTAACTCTCTGGCCAGGTAAGCGTCTATCATGAAACTTCACACAATCATACCTACAATGTATTCTTGCCTAATTCCTTGTTCCAAAGGAAAGTTTGATAGGGAAGTTGAATAATTTCACTTCCTTTTAGAGATGGTAGAACTTATTTAAGTAGCTTTCCTGTAGTACAAAGATTAGGCAGCTTTGATTGGAACTCTAGATTGAAAATGAATAGAAATAACTTCTTACAGACCACATCTAAATTTAACTTTGCTTCACACCAATAAACTATAGCCTCTATTACTTTATAGACAGATTATAGCTCATCAGTATGACTAAAAATCACTGTGGAATTACTCTGTAATAGTTCTGTTGCTATGCCTATAAATATAATTTCAGTGAGTGACTTTTCCATTTTCTAGCTGCCTGGCTATACTTTTTTTGCATGGCAAACTAAAGGACTTTAAGAATATGGTAAATGACAAATTTAAATAGCGTCAGATAAAACATGAAAGGCGACATTAAATTATCTGGTTAAAAATTATTTTCAGAACAATTTAAAAAATAACATTTTTCTATTGATTTTAACTTAATGTTTATACTATTCTAAAAAAGTTTAAAAAATGCAATTTTGCTTACACTCGTAAAGCCTAACATAAAGAAAATAACAGCATTATTTAGGGGGAAAAGTCCCGTTACCCAAGTGAATAGATAATTAAATAATTATCATAAGAGGCAAAAGACAGATAGATAGCATCAGATATTGTAGCTTGGTACAGCTTCACTACTAGGTCTAACAGTTGAAAATAATCCAGGAAATGGTTTTAAGTGTTTTATATTTAAAACACCTACACACACACACACACACACACACACACACGTAGGCAGTGTGAAATTTACATTGTTCCTTTCCCATGTTATTGTTGTATATGGGCAGGCTTATTTTTCACATATTTCCTTCTCAATAGTCTCGTAGTTCTAAAGAGGCACACAGCATTATCACCAAAGATGCTTGACAAAGATGGGTATTCTGAGGGTGATCCAGATTTACTGATGATGGGAGGCCTGGAAATCTGAAAATTCAACAAACTTTCCTAGTAATTTTTATATAAAACAAAATTCAAGGAAAACTACTGCATGAGAAAATATGAAGAAGCCAGTGGATACTTTTTCAAAAACAGAAAGTTTTAAAATGGTTGCTGTGTAATAGACAAATGATTTCTGAGCTAGAGAAAAGTTCAACATGAAATATAATCTAATATTAAAAAGCCCAGAGAAGTTGCTTTCTTAAGTTCCAAGATTAGCATTTAGCTTTCTCCTGGTTAAAAGTTTAAAACGAATAAGTTATATACTCTGCGTAGGGCTGAGGAAGGTAAAGGACCCAAGGATATAATGATCTCTGTAAATGCCTCTATGCCATTTCCAAATAACTGTCCTCATGCCCTCTCTTCCATCCTTCTTTCCTTGTTACCTTCTCTCTTCCTTCTCTCTGTCTCCTTTGCTGCAACAGTATTTAAGTGGATGTATAATACACATTAACTCTATCACATCTTTTAACATACATGTTGGTTTAGTGATTGTGGAGCGATTGTAGGAATTGTCCATTTTACTTAATTTTTCAGAGGTTTTTGGTTAAAACAAAATTCCCTCAGAGATTCAAATGTCATCTGTTAATTGAAATATATACGTCTGTGTTTTGAGATTAAGCCCAAAGGTAGGGTGGCTTCTCTCTCTGGATCGGACTATATGTTGAGTTATTTAATTACAGTAAAACAAAAATATTAAGATGGCAAGAAAAAATTAATCGTGATGCCTCATTCTTGATTCCTCATGAAATGGATTGCCTATACCATACTTACATAACACGTGCATAGCCTTTCCAAACCTCCAAACCTCACGATGAAATGGTCCGTTCCTCCCTTTCCTGTGCGAGTGTTGGGAAGTTTCCTCTTCCCCATCAAGGGGCCTTTCCTACTGTGCTGACCACAAGGTAGTTTTTCGAGGGGATCTTAAGTTATATTAGTATTTTATGAGATCTTAGATAGGGTTAAATGATTCCTCTTATTTTGGTGTGGAAAGAGAATGGAGTGTGATAGTGAATGCAGGAGAAAGTTGTGAAAGACTGAAATGAGCTGTAAATATTACTAAATCACGTGACTAGCAGAGGCTTCCAAGATTTCTCTGCCTTTCATCATCTTTGAGCTATTTTACAACTTTGTAAAATTTTAAAAATATGGCATAAATGCAATTGACTTTCTTTCAGAAAAATGCAAAGTAATTGTGTCCAGTGAGAATGCTATGGACTATTGTTCTGTGAATCGACCAGTTCTACCTATATATGACTTTAAATTTGCCTTTGAATCGGTTGTAACATCTTGTTTCTCTTATTAATCAAGTAAAATCTTTGATTTATGTTCATGATATATCTGTATAAGCTACCACGAAATGTTTTTAAATGCCTTATCATGTAATATAACCAACTTTCTAGACAAATAGCGCTCCCTTTCTTATTTTCAAGTAAGTAGCGAAAACTTATTTGAAATTCTGAATCCATCAATTTAATTTTTGTATGAAAGGATGAAAATTTCCTAGAAGCCCTCTTGGTATCATCTAGGTAAATCTCATATCAAATCTGTGCTAATATGTTATTTGTCCTGTAACTGGTTCTTAGTCCAAATTTTATACCATTTATTCCAGTCCTATATCCTTCACCTCGATCAATATAAAGTGCATTGGCCACACAGTCTTATTGTCTGTATAACAGCTTCAACTCAATTTTCAAACAGTATTTTAAAAATTGAATGGCCAAGTGCGGTGGCTCACAGCTAATCCCAGCACTTTGGGAGGCTGAGGTGGGCGGATCACGAGGTCAGGAGATCGAGACCACCCTGGCTAACACGGTGAAACCCCGTCTCTACTAAAAATACAAAAATTACCCGGGCGTGGTGGCGGCGCCTGTAGTCCCAGCTACTCGGGAGGCTGAGGCAGGAGAATGGCGGGAACCCGGGAGGCGGAGCTTGCAGTGAGCCGAGATCGCGCCACTGTACTCCAGCCTGGGTGACAGAGCGAGACTCTGTGTTGAAAAAAGAAAAGAAAGAAAAAAAAATAGCTAGGTGTGGTGGTGCGGGCCTGTAATCTCAGCTGCTTGGGAGGCTGAGGCAGGAGAATCTCTTGAACCCAGGAGACAGAGGTTGCGGTGAGCCCAGATGGCACCACTGCACTCCAGCCTGGGCAACAGAGCAAGACTCTGTCTCAAAATAATTTAAAATAAATAAATGAATAAAAATAGAATATTTTGGTTGAGGGTACATGGGTGAGCTGTTTTATTTTATATATGTAGGATTTCTAAAATAATTTTACTTTTACCAGTCCAACTTCTATAATTTATAAATATGTAATAAATAGTAGATAATATTAATGAATGTGTTGTTTGGTATTTTGTTAGTTGACTTAAAAATGAGAATGTTAAAAAAGGCATGGTGTCAAAGGCACTTCAAAATTATTAGTCATGGGGGTAAAAAAAATAAATAAAAGAAACCAAGACAAGTTGCCAGCATGGCTACACAGAGAAATTCCAGTTTCCCCAAAACTGGAAAATAATAGCATTTTCAGTGAGGACAGACTGCTTAACCTATAACAAAGATACCTGCTATATATTAGAAATTCTGTTTGTTTATCCTTAAGCAATTATTTTAATCTTGATAGTTTATTCTGATTAGAGATATAACAAGACTATAACTCTAGTCTCTTCTTGAAAAAAAAAAAAATTCCAATGAGCAAGATGATTAATCCAGTTAAGAAACATGTCCAGCCTGGGGACAAAAAAAGTAGATCAAATTTTGGTTAGGAAGATTAACCAAGTGAAAATCCAGTAGCTGGAATTTATTGTAAAAGCCAAGAAGAAATCATCCAAGAAATAAAAAACTAAAAATAACCCTCAATATGGAATAAAAAAAGACGTGGAGTGATTCTCTTTGCATTCAATAGAGACTGAGAAAACACAACTGTCAGAAGATTAAATATTGCTTTGGAATGTTTAGAAGTATGATGAAAGTAAATTAGACAATTGCTAGAAAAATATTCTTCAGTCGGTTCCCCTGCGCATCAAAAAATTCAACTTGATACTCCGTTTTCTTTTTCTTGACAAATTTAGGGCTTTTATTAGTGCTATGACAGAAAGAAGGAATGCTACCAAAAAGACCATTTGAATCTACTTTAATTATTTCAGAGTAGGGAACCCATAATTGGAAAGTAATTTATAACCTTGAGTTTGTAAAATCTGTAAACTCTCACAAGGATGTGAAGGCAGAGAAAGTATCAAACTCGGTCCCCTATAATAAGCTCATTACTTCATAAATATACATCCCCCTCATCTATGTGTCAGAAATGTTTAAAATTTTCATCATTGGTACATTATTTTTGGGCCTTACATTTTTGTGGATTTGGTGACTACTTGAAAGAAATAAAATAGGATTGGATAATGTGAATTTCTTTTACACTCATTGTCACTATTAGAAAATAAGGCCAAATAAAATATGACAGAGCAGAATTAGTTTTAATACAGGAAAAATTTGTAAGTTGAAGAGGAGAAAATGCAGCCAGGAACTAACAGTACACACCTAAGCAGTTAAGAAAGCGTGGATGATGATAAGAGGAAGGAAATTTCTGTCCTCCAGCTACTTTGAATTTAGTGTTCTGCCTAGCACTAATATTATTGAATCTTATGGTATAGTGCTTAACTATCTAATGAGATGATAACTGTCCTACTTGCAGAAAATGTACATGCCTTGCCTACCTCTGCTTGTATATATGCTGAAACATACTGATGTCTGCTGCCTTCTTAATTTTACATTAATTTTTAAAGTAAGGATTGATTTGATTAAAAAAATGCACTTGGAAAAATTATTCTGCTATTCCCCCATTTCTTGTTCATGTCTATTTACAGCTAACAAGATTTGCATGCAAATAGATATATGGACAAGATCTCACTTCTTTTCATTGTCTGGCTTCTCCCTGTTTACCCACAATTATTTTCATAATATTTTATTGTGATTCCACAAACCAGGGACAAATCTCTGAAGGGAAGAGTGTTCCAAGGCATGGTCATCATTAGAAGACAATAAGCTTGTTTTCATTCCAACATCCTTAGCTTTGTTCAAGGCTAAGTGGAAGAAATTAACATACTGCATGCCTTTCAATGAAAATTGTTTCTAATTATTTTGCTTCACAAATTATTCCACCAGGCATTGATTAGACTTTTAAAATTTATTTCATATCTGTCATTCTCAGCTAACATTTGTAATTTTTTATTGTTAAAGAGAATCTGTTAATTGAAATATAATTATCCTCTTTAGTAAAAGTAAATAAAATTACTTGGGTAGCCAACATATTCAAGTAATCATCAATCTTGGTCAGAAATTAAAAATAAGATGAGCATCTAAACTTGGCACTCAAAGACTGACCATCTGCACCTTTGAGGCAAAATGAAATTCAGTTAAGGAAAATCATATGAAAATCAATGTTTTAATTATGCTGTCAAGGGCTGTGGTAGGCAGAAATTTCTTTGCTCCACCCCCCAAAGATGTCCAGTTCTTAATCCTGAAAACCTGGGGATATATGATCTTATGTAACAAAAGGACTTCATAGATGTGACTAACGTTAAGGACCTGGAGGTGGAGAGTGACTGTTATCCTGGTGTGTCCAGTGTAATCACAGGCATCTTTACAATCAGTGAAGGACTCCCCGCTGTGCTGAGAGAGGGGCATGCTGGAAGAAGAGTGGTCAGAGAAGCAACATTGCTGACTCTAAAGACAGAGGACAGGCCACGAACCAAGGCATGCAGGCAGCCTCCCGAAAGCTGGGACAGGCAAGAGAATGGAGCCTGCCCTGGAGCCTCCAGAACGCGTGCAGCCCTGCCCATTCCTTGCTGTTGGCCAGGTGAGACATCTGTCGGCCTGATGAGAACTATGAAACAATGAATGTGTGGGTTTCTTCACCACAAAATTTGTGTTAATTTGTTATAGCAGTGATAGAAAACTAAGACAAGGTTGTATCTTGGCATGTCAGATTTTAAGTTGTCTGCTATAGTTTAGAAAAGCTCAGAGAAGGAGCTGCAATTTGTCTCTTTAAAAAAGAAAAAAAAAAAGATCACCTTCTAGGAGATTAAATATTAACGGGCTGGGTGTGGTGGCTGACGCCTGTAATCCTAGCACTTTGGGAGGCTGAGACGCTACTGCACTCCAGCCTGGGCAACAGACTGAGACCCTGTCTCCAAAATAAATAAATAAGTAAATAAATAAATAAATAAAAATAAAGAATTAAACATTAACAGATTATTAAGTGAGGAGCTCTGTGAGACCTACCTTGGGTTTGCATCTACAGGTATTGAAAAGTTGGTACTTGAAAGCAAAACTACTACCTTAAATTCCCACTACACAAAAGTAAATCATGGGATTGAGGAAAATAATTTACTTGTTTGCTTCATAAAAAGAGTTATGTATCTCTTCGTAAGTTCTGTATGTTTTACAAGGTTGCATTGTTTGAACTGTAAGTGTAAATGGTTATTAACACTCCAGAAACCAAGAGGTGCATTTGAATTGGAAAAATGGTATTCCTGTGTCTTACGAATTAATTGAAATTTGTCTACTCTTGAGAATATGTCAAAAGTATTATGTAGCTTTACTACAGTTTTATCTAACTTCTAGAGGAATTTAAATTCATATAAAGATAAAGAGTAACATAGCAATGGAGTTTAGAGAGTTTTCAGATTTGCTCAGAAGACTGTTCCTTGGAAAACCTATGAAGTTTTACCCAATGTATATCTGGATCTAAAAATTAAAGAAAATATCAGTCGTGTTCAGATTCCTTTATATCCTGCAAAAGGGAGAAAGGATAAGCAACATCAATGGAGCACATAATATGTGTGGGGTTTAGCACTTGTCATATTTTTAATCTCAATACTTCAGCCAGATAAGTCTTCTTTTTTTATTTTTATAGATGAGGATATTGAGGTTTGCATTTCTTTTTAGAAATCGCTGTCATACAGTTGGCAAATAACTGACAGGAGAGTTCACTCCAGGTCTTACTGGCTCTCAAACCTTTGCTTTTCAAAAATTTCCAACCTAGCGCCTCTCCCTTTTAACTGCAAAATAAGCACAAAGTTATCCCAATTCTACACAGTGCAAAACAAATTCCTGTGAGCAAACAATTAGCACAGGCAGATGGAGTGAGGGCAGGTGGTTTATAACAATGGAAAACTGTCTGCCTGCTGGGAATTCAAGATTCAAACTCTTTGATCCTTCTCCCAGGGAGAGGTGAGGGCCTAGGTCTCCTCCTCATTAACGTGAGGGATCCTTGGCTAGGTTCTCCTTTGACTGACAGAATATGGCAGAAGTAACGCTGAACCATATACTGGGCTCAGGCTTCCAACTCTGACATGTTCCACTTCCTGTCTCCAGGAACATTCACCGTGGGTGCTCTGCGCTGCCATACAAATGTCAGATTGCACTGAGGCCACCATGCTGTAAGAAACCCCAAGCTGCCTACCTGAAAAGACTGGAGAGACACAGCACCCATCAGCTTTTCCAGCCTTTTCGGTCCTCCCAGCTAAATTATAGGCATTGTGAAGCAGAGATGAGAAGAGATGAGACCTCCTGCGTGCCCTTTCCAAATCCCGGCTCAACAGAATCATCATATACAATAGTAAGTTTTTACTTGAAGCCACTAATTTGGGGAGTAGTTCTTATGCAGCAAAAATAATCAGAACACTGCGCCATGCAGGGGCTGATAAACCTGCTCACTGTTATGCATGTATCCAATGACTACTCACACACACATTACTCGCTTCACTCTACTTTCTGGCTTTCCATTCAGCAAATTTTAAGAAATGAGAATGTTATTCATGAGAAATTAACTCAAGATGAATATTGTTATCGTTAAACTCTTCGTAAATGGTAAAATATTACATTATTGCTAGTCATTTTTATTTAAAGAAGTTTGGTTCTTTAAATGAAAGACGTTTGGGTCTTTTGTGGATACTCTGCATATAGATATTCTAGACATGAAAGAACGTTGAAGACAAAGAATGTTGAAGGCATATAGACATGAAGGAATTTTGAAGGTGGGTTCTTTTGTGGATACTCTGCATATAGACATTCTAGACTGGAGTGGTATGTCTTGTTCAAGCTTCTATGTTTTTAAAACGATAACTTGACACACCTACCCAATGCCAATTTTTAGGATATAAATCTGTGTGAACTAAGGAAAATTCAGGAATGATTAAACCTACGTATTTTCCCAAGAGAGACCGGATAACATAAGTCTTTATATTTTTCACAACATTAAGTTTACAGCATCCAAATGAGCAACTGCAGACATATATATGGGATTTCTCTGCAGGGTTCAAGTCTGGTCTGGCCTGAGGGCAGCACTCTTACTGAGTGTGTTCCTGGGCATTCCTTGGCAGTCGGCTCCAGGCCACAATGAAGAGCCCTGATGATTCTCTGAGCAGGCCCAGCTTCCATTCACATTCATGGGGATATGAGGATGACTTGGGATCTTCAGGACTAAGATAGACTCCTTCAGTTGGTGTGGGGTAAGCTCAGCTCATCTCTAGAGACTTCCCACAGTGGAGCTCATGCACAACTCTGTGCAGATGGCCCAGGACAGCCAGAGACAGGCACCTAAGGAGAGCACTGTCAGCAGGCGGACTCTCCACTGAGGGAGGTAGACGAGGGAGAAAGCCAGGCGTCCACATGGAACGGGCCTTAGTCAGGGAGGCTGAGATTTTGCTCTACACATCACAAAACGTGGATGCCAGTAATGGAATTTTTCACAGGACATGACTGCCATAGCCATGATAGGGTCCCTGGCTAATCTTTAGGTTATGATAGCATCATAAGATAATTTTGAATATGAGGAGACAAGAATAACTGTAGAACTACACTGTCCAGTACGGTAAACCCTAGCAACCTAAGGCTATTTAAATTAATTGAAATTAAAACTTTAGTTCCTCAGTGCCACTAGCCATATTCCAAGTACTCAATAACCACACACACTTGGCTACCATGTTGGACATCACAGACATACACCATTTCTGTAACTGCAGAAAGTCTTCCTATTTGACAGTCCATCTCTAGAAGCAATCCACGGTCTTCAGGGCCCTGAAAAACTGAGGTGCTAAATCTCAGAGCAGTACTCTGCTCAACACTTAGTTAAAAGACTTGCTAATCTGTATAGTTGATCTAGAGAACAGCTAGTTCTTAGAAACTATGTTGCTGGACCTTGTAACTGTATGCCAGGAACTTGGTGTTCTGGTGGTGATTTCTCATTTATCTACCATGTTCAGGCTTTTCCTAGCACTCCTATATCCATTCAGAAAGTATTTCAGAAGACGCTATGATTTACCAGGTGCTATTGCAGGCACTGAGACACTGGTGAGCAAAACAAACAAGTCTCCGCCCTCAGGGATCTCACATTCCATGTGGTGATGCAGACAGTAAACATTCACACACAGAAGATGCTTTCACACAGGAGTAAGTTTTATGAAGAACAATTCAAAAGGGGTGTGGGGTGGGAGAGGTTGATGTTCAGGTGTTTACTTGAGAATGAGCTATTCATACAAAGAATCAATAATTCATTTGTTCCACAAATATTTTATTGATTACCAGTTATTTGTAGGCTACTTTATTAGGTTGCCAGTGCAGGGTTTCATTAGCACAATTAAAACACAATGACATTTGTTAGAAATTCAAAGACCCATGTCTACTCTTGCATAATGAATCAGAGTCTCGAGGTTATGATCCAGAGATTGTTGTATTTAAAAATCACTGAAGTAATTTTAAGATATAGCTGTAACAGATAGGACACCGGCATTCTTCCTCAAACTCAACACACTAGACAATGAGAAATCATTAAAATGAAGTAAATATTATGATCAAGATTGTTTTGGCTTCAAAATTAATGACAGATTGGAGAGGAAAGAAAGTAAATTGTAAAAGACAATTAGGAAACTCAAATGTATTTAGGTAATAGTTACAGAGGAACAAAAATGAGTAGAATCTGTGATAAGAGAAAGAATAAAAATAAACAAAAGGACTTTAAAAAGTAGGAATAAGACAGAAGTCAACAGTAACCCAGAAATTTTCAACCTCATGTCTAAGAGAACGATGATGCTATTTAGCAATATATCCAAACCAAAAATATTAGGAGAAGTAGGTTGGGTTCACTTGTGATATTATAAATTTATAATTACTTTTTCTTTAATTGTGGATGCATGCTCTTCCTTTTTCTGAAGTTCTGAGACATACAAAAACAATAAAGAAAAACAAGATTTTATGCCAGAAAATAAGATAGGAACAATTCCTCATGTCCAATATAATTTTAGCCTCCCACATAATCCAAAATATATATGCTGCAAATTGTGGGAGTTTCAAAATTAGATCCAACTGCTTATTACAGTTAAAGATAAAAAGAAAACAAGGCTTTGTCTTTTGTAGGATCTTTTTTGGAACTTGCAACATAAAAATACTCTTTCAAAAAATATAGCTCAACATCAAAGTCCAATAAAACAGTAAACTGGTCTAAATATATTAGTATATTAGCCTGACCTAAGTCTGGGAATTGAGCCAGACTTTTCAAATCATACTATCATTATTTACAGAAAAAGGAAATGTTAACTAACATTATTAAATAAAAGCACATATACACACGCATAACAGGAAACAAAATAAATGTTAATGTTAACAAATATTGAAGATGTCTGTGTGCATATATTATATATATATATAATATATGTATATATATACACAAAGCAGATAAAATATCCTCTTGGGCGTGATTGGAAATAGTAGCTATGCCAGGGGAAAATTTATGCAATTCCCTTGGCTGTGGGCTACACATTTATTGTGTTATACAAATATGCAAAAAAAAAAATGCCATTTCCACAGTTGCTTAAAACAAAATTGCAATTATACATTAGTGTTTAAAAATTTTTTTTCTTTCAACTCCTTTTCTTAATGAATGGCAGATAATGAAATTTAGGTGTTTGCAAAAACAAATGTAGTTTAAATTGTACCTTAGTTGTCTATGAAATACAAATACATTTTATATATTTATGGAAACATTTGTATGTGTTCAGAAAGTTGATATTTTGTATTCAAGATTGACCCTGTTTTAAGTCATATTTCATTTGCTACATTTAAATTGACTAAAGGCAGATACTTTGGCGTTCACTTTTTGGTTCATTATTAAGGCAAATTATAACTTCTGCTTAAGATAGTTTTCCTGATCGGAGTAGACATTTAGGCTACCTATCTACGAAAACATCCCACTTTTCTATTTGAAATATTTGATCTCTCTTTACCCATTCTAGGGTTTTGTGCATTTCTAAGGTGATCATCTTGGTGTGGGGTCCTGATCTTCCCAGTGACTTAGCAGCACAGTAATTTGGCTGAAATGTTGATGAGTTCAGACAAGAAGAAGGTGAGGATGACAAGAGAGCGTGACGGGGAAATTCTGCCCTGAGGAAGGAATAGTTTGAGGCTGGAGAGATGTGCTACCCCCGCCACTCTTTCTCAAATGATATTTGTTCTTGAAAGACAGTGTAAAGTGTCTGAAATTGCAGAAGCAGAGTGGTTGCTGTAGAAATACATACCATGACGTGCTTCAACTCGTTTCTTTAAAGGTTAAAGAAAGAAAAATGTGCATCTTGAAGAAAATTCCAAACCTTCATTGTGAGCAGTAATCCAATATTTCAATTTAGAAATTCAGAGGATTTTAAACAAGAAGCAATTATTCCAGGCTAAAAGCAAATATAAATGCCAGCAGTCAAAAAACCAGTGAAAAGATACGATTAAAACTGAGATTTAAAAAATAGATATTTATCTGAAGTTCTTGACTTTCAAAGTCCACAGGCATTTTCCCTTAGGAAAAGAATAAAAACATTAAATGTTAAAGAAAAACGTAAGAAATATTATAAAAAAGATAATTATTCAGTCAATATTAGTATTTTGTTACCAACACCAAAGACAAACAGAATATTTTCCAATGATTGGAAGCTAGTTTGAGTGAAGAAAAAACTGCATTATTATTACTATTATTATCCATTATTTTTATTTTTACTTTTGGCAGTGTTATTTGCCAATCAGCTAACACATGGTAGTAGACTTGATTTTTTATTTATTATAAAGGTTGTATCTTCTCATTGTAAGGGAATATTTTAACTACATTGTGCAATTGTACATTATAAATGCAGCAAGACCAGATCAAGTGAAACTTCAGTGGAAGAAGTTTCTTTTCTTGTGTCTAGGGCTCTACCTCCCACCTGCTACCTTAAGTTTTTAGACGCCCTGTTCCCCAGGTCTGTGCTTGTATAATATACAAGCTGTCCTTGACATAGCATGTTCCTCGTTTTTCCTTCATTATTTTTAAATAGTTATGATATACTCTTAAAAACAAATTCAAATATTACTAATAGATTCTAATATTATCTTATTCTCTGAAATTAAGTAGTGATGTGTATTGTGTTAAATGTTTGTCTGTGCTTGTGCAACATACGAGTAGATCTGTCTCTGGGCCTATATGTATTTGTTTCATATCATTGTACACAGATTCATTCATTTCTTTAAATGAGTATGTAATATTTCAGTGTGTAAATTAATCACTCATAAGTGGCTAGTAATTTAATTTGTTGCTACTTCCTCCCAAGATGAACAGTGCCTTAGTGAACATCTAACCATTTCTGTATCTCTCTCCTTATTGATTCATGCATATATTCACCACCTTCTTCATCCACAAATAGACTACACATCCTCTTCATGAGAGTCTACACGAAAATGTTACCAATAACATTTTTAACACAATAGTTCCCTTAAGCTCTCACTTGTAATAATTCTGCCCAGAATTAAGCTAGCCAAATGTGTGGAAATAAATTCCATTTGTGTGTTAAATATCAAAGATAGGGAACATTCATAACAAATGTAAAGATAGCCAAGGATTCACTGAAACATTTCCACATACCATCTCTCCAAATCTGGTTTTAAAGAGATTGTAATGTAATTTCAGGAATAAAGACCTTCTGGAATAGGGATTTATGGAAAAGAGATTATAGCTCCGTAAGATTCTAGGAATGCACAAGGTCTGGAGGAGCCTCTAGGCACAGGCCTTTGTTTCTGTGCTCAAGATTCAACGTGGGTTCTGAAAATGCCACTTTAGCAAGCACACGTTTGTTCCACTGGTGGTGGATTTTCTATTGATTAACAGTTACCATTTTTTTCTTCTCTTAGGAAAGAAAACTTGTAGGCACAAAAATCATTGCTCTGCTGACATTGAAATCTCCTGCTAACTTTGAGAGCTGAGCATTGGATTTTGATGGGAGGGTGAAACTTAGTGAAGAAATGATTCGAACCTTTGTTGATCTAATACTTCTATGATACAGTTATCTAAACAGAATGAGTCTAAAGTCAGTATAAAGACCTGTGTCTCTTCAGGTTTTGCTACTTATAATTGAAGAGGAATGGTTTGAGATAGAAAATCTTATCCCACTTTCAAGTGACTTTTTATAAAACATAACCTTTTGAAATAGTTCATTCTTTTGAAAAATTATCTGAATATAAGACAAGCAACTGAACAGCAAGGGGTTGTAGCCATCATGTTCTTGACCACTTTAGATTGACAAATAGTGCCTCAAAATTGATCAGGTGCCGGAGAATCTATTGAGGTTGTATGGAGTAACCACGTGATGGAAGAGGTTGGACACATCTGAATAATTTTATGTGGTATTGTGTGATGCTTTTTTGGTGGGGGTAGTGTCTGGAGCTAAGCATGTTGGGGCCTAGATGGGGCAGCCTTCGAATGCTCCCAACATTTCCCAAATAATATGTCACGTCAAAATTGTAATGACAAAGCTCACAGCAGCTGCCTAGTCCGGGTTTTGTGCCAGCTCTAATTAGAGCATCGATCATTTCTCTCCCCTTCATGAATGCACATGCGTGCACATTTTCATATATGAGGGCAAAGGACATTTCAAAGTTGGGATGGAATCTTTCATACTTAGATGTAAGAAAAAACAATACTTTGAAATCTTACCAAATATTAAACAAAGAGCAACCATTTTTCCATTTAAAGGTGTGTATCTTCAGATCTGTTGGATCTTTCAAATTTCTATTTTGGACATGGAAACCACAGATGAAATTTAACTTACACAAAGTTACACAGAACTCCTGGCTGATCTCTTTTACTTAATTCTTCTAAAATCTAAAAGTCAGAATAATTTTGGCATGTTATTGGCAATGCTTAAATAACGAAAGTTACTTTAATATATTACATGTTTGAAGATTTTCATTTATACTTAATATCTAGTTTAACTCTTGTGAAAATATTATTCAGTAATTTTTTTTTGTTTTTTAAAATGACTTGTTCAGGGCTCCTTTTGGGATTTTAAGTGAGAAAAACTCTATTTCATAATATTGTTACCACGCTAATCCAATAACACTTCATAGATGGTTAGCCATCTCTAAAATTAAATTTTGTAGTTGAGGAGCATGGAAAATACAACCTATATTTGGATTTCTGTTTAACACTTCAAAATCCATTATTATCATAATTTAAAATTAGATTTAAATACAAACCTCTTTATAGAAAAGCTGATAAATGTGATTTTATTTGTTTGCTTGTTTTTTTGCAGGTAGAGATATTCCTTTGATACCACTCTGTTTGTTTTTATGAGTTATTGGTTATTTATAAATATTATCATGATTTTTCTGATTTTAAATAAATTTCAGAATTAATATATTTAACTGAATAAATTAACCAACAGTGACACAACTTAAAATGTGTTTGTAACAAGAGTCAGCCCTTATAATGAAACATATAATTAATTAAGAGGTTACAAAACTTATAAGCAGAGGTTACTCTGCTTACATAAGGGCAAACATTTGTTATGTGATACAACATATTAAGTATTTATCCCATGCAATCACTGTCCTAGGCTTTGAGTTTACGGTAATGATCAAAACTATTTATAGGTTTCAAGAACCCTGCTCACATAGAACTTACAATGCTATGTAGAAAATGATAATAGTGAAATAATTACATTAACTAACATATCTTGATTCAAATGTAAATAATTATCCTGAAGGAAAGACACCTACATCAAGAGAACTGGCTTAAATTGGGGGATCAAGGAAGCCTTTCCAAATAATTGTTGATGGAGCTGAAAGACATCTGTGGGATGAGATGGCCACCTGGGCATGGTATGGGGGAGATACAACCGTCGGCGGGAAAGCCCTGGAACAGGGGAGAAGAACTTCTTCAACGGAGAGAAGTCCCCGAGTGAGTAGAAGGCAGGTGACCACAGTGTGAGGTGAAGCTGAAGAAGACAAGCATGTGGCTATGCAAGCAGAAGGAATTTATCCAAAAAGAATGGGGGAGGCATTAGAGGGATTTAGTGTGGAGAGTGGTGGTGACAAGATCAGATTTGCAACTTGCAGCTCTCTGTCAGGTTGCAGCATGGGAGATGACCGGATAAGCCCAGAGTAGGGTGGGGAGGCAAGGTCCGAGGTACTTCCAATAGTCCAGGAAAGTGGCATGCGGCATGAACTGTGTGAAGAAGGGGGAGTCTGGGGGAAGAAGCGGGGTAATCACACCCTATTTGTTGTTTTGTTTCTTACACTTTGAAAAAATATTTCAAAGCAGGAATGCTATTCCAGACATTCAACACCTGGAACAGGGATAAATACCAACCAAATATCGTGGGAGACTGACGAATCAGAACATACTCCAGCACGTGCATGAACATCAGCTCTGCATGCTAGTATGGTTTTAAAGCACTCTCACATCTATGTAAACAAAGTAAAAATGTTAAAAGATTATTTTACGCCTTTGGTTATCGGATAGCCAGACTTTTAGTAGTTTATATTTTATTGTAGTTTGATGAGGTCTGCTTTTAAACGTAGTTTTCTCTTCTTCCCCCTAACCTCATTACATTAAAATGGCAAAGGATATTTTTTCTTGTTACTAAGCAAGGCCAAGTTAGGGTTATCAGAACCTCAATACCTAAACGCAAAGAACAGTGCAGCCAAACCCGGAAAATATTGTCTGTTTTGCCAAGAGGAAGCATCTCACTGAATATCTGGAAAGCTCATTGTCTCTCAATTATGGTTATTTTATGAGTTGCCATAACTCAGCTATAGTCGTAATGTAACTGACCAGCACCACTGATGAAATCAATAACCATTAAAACAGAGGAAATGCTGTTTGGGGTGCAAGAAACATCGTTTCTTTTTAAGAGAGAGTACATCTCATTTAAATGTATTTCAAGTTGATATTTTGTATATATTTTTAATAAACTTCAATTTTACTAAAATCTGCAATATCTAATCAATATACTGAATGATATGTTCTCCCCTTCTGGGCTCAAATAGGATCCATTTATATTTTAGTTAAGAAATGCTATGCCGTTTTATCGATTAGAAAAATATTTACTGGTAGGAATTTGTTTTAAACTCTCCCTGTTATTCAGCTGGGAAGCATATTACAAGTAAGTCTTTAAAGACTACAATTGGAGGCTGGGCGCGGTGGCTCATGCCTATAATCTCAGCATTTTGGGAGGCCAAAGCAGGTGGATCACCTGAGGTCAGGAGTTCGAGACCAGCCTGGACAATACGGTGAAACCCCCATCTCTACTAAAAATACAAAAATTAGCTGGGCGTGGTGGCAGGCGCCTGTAATCCCAGCTACTCAGGAGGCTGAGGCAGGAGAATCCCTTGAACCTGGGAGGCAGAGGTTGCAGTGAGCCGAGATTGCGCCATTGCACTCCAGCCTGGGGGTCAAGAGTGAGACTTCGCCTCAAAAAAATAAAAACAAAAACAGACCACAGTTGGAGAGTTTAAAGTCTCAAATTTAGGAGATAAATGGTAAATAATATATTTGTATATGAAAATATTTTAATACAATATTTGAAATGAAAAAAGATTAACTGAGATTACACAACTTTGTGAGCATCAAGTTAATACATTTATTTTCTTTCTTTCTGTTTTTTTTTTTTTTTTTGAAATGGAGTCTGTGTCACCTAGGCTCAGCTCACTGCAACCTCTGCCTCCCATGTTCAACCGATTCTCCTGCCTCAGCCTCCCAAGTAGCTAGGACTACAGGCATGTGCCACCTCGCCCTGCTAATTTTTTTATATATGTATATTTTTTTTTTAGTAGAGATCGGGTTTCACTGTGTTAGCCAGGATGGTCTTGATCTCCTGACCTCGTGATCTGCCCATCTTGGCCTCCCAAAGTGCTGGGACATGAGCCACCACGCCCAGCCTATTTTCTTTCTTTTATCTGCATCATTCCATTGTTTTATTGATACAGAATATTTTACATATTTATGGAGTACATGTGATATTTTGTTACAGGCATAGAAGGTGTAATTATCATCAGGATCTTGGGATATCCCCTTCAGTATTTAGCATTTTTATGTTTTAAGAACATTTCATGTTCTCTCTTCTCGCTGCCTTGAAATATACAATACATTGCTGTTAACTAGTCATTCTATTCTGCTATTGAACATTAGAACTTACAGTACTTTCTAGCCAGGTGTGGTGGCTCACACCTGTAGTCCCAGCACTTTAGGAGGCCGAGGTGGGTGGGTCATCTGAGGTCAGGGGTTCAAGACCAGCCTGGCCAACATGGTGAAATGTTTGTATTTGCAAAACTACAAAATTTAGCCAGGCATGGTGGTGGGTGCCTGTAACCCTAACTACTCAGGAGGCTGAGGCAGGAGAATAGCTTGAACCTGGGAGGCAGAGGTTGCAGTGAGCCAAGATTGTGCCCTTGCCCTCCAGCCTGGGCAACAAGAGTGAAACTCTGTGTCAAAGAAAAAAATAATAATAATAACTTATGCCTTCTAACTAACTCTATGTTTGCACCCATTGATCGTCTTTTCTTCATTCCCCACTCTCAGCCATACACACTTGCCAGTCTTTGGCATCTATCATTCTATTGTCTACCTACATGAGATCAACATTTCATTTTTAATTCCCACATATGAGTGAGAACATGTGGTGTTTATCTTTCTGTGTCTGGCTTGTTTCACTTAACATAGTGACCTCCAGTTCCATTTATATTGCTGCAAATGACATGATTTCAATGTTTTTGTGCCCAAATACTATTCCATTTTGCTTATCTATTTGTTCATTGATGGAGACATAGGCTGATTCTGTATCTTTGCAATGGTGAATAGTGCTGCAGTGAACAAGCCAGTGCTGGTTTCCCTGTGGAACACTGATTTCTTTTCCTTTGGATAAATACCCGGTAGTCAGATTTCTGGATCCTATGCCACTTCTATTTTTAATTTTGTTCAGAAATCTCCATAGTATTTTTTCATAATGGCTGTACTAATTTACATTTCCACCAACAGTGTATAAGAGTTCCCTTTTCTCTGTACCCTCACCAGTAGCTGTCATTTTTTTGTCTTTTTAGTCATAGCCATTCTACTGGGGTAAGGTGATATCACATAGTGGCTTTGATTCACGATTCCCTGATAATCAGTGATGTTGAGCATCTCGTTTATATACTTAGTGGTTATGCCATTTGTATGCATTTTTTTTGAGAAATGTCTACTCATGTCCTTTGCCTACTTTTTAATAGGATTATTTGTGGGATTTGTGAGGTTTTTTTGTTTTTGTTTTTTTGTTTTTTTTTTACTGTTGAGCTATTTGAGTTCCTTGTATTTTCTGGATATTATTCACCTGTCAGATGAATAGTTTGCAAATATTTTCTCCCATTCAACAGGTTGTTTGGAGATTCTCTTTAAAATAGCTATAAAAAATACCCTAGGAATAAATGTAACTAAGCAGGTAAAATATACCTACAAGGTACACTAAAACACACTGACAAAAGAAATTGAAGAGGGCACAAACAAGCGGAAAGATATCCCAAGCTCATGGATGAAAAGACTTAATATTATTAAAATGATCTTGTCATCTGAAATAATCCACACATTCAATGTAATCCCTATCAAAGTAGCGACATTATTTTTTCACAGAAAAAATATTTAAAAACCTAAAGTTTGTATGGAACCAAAAATTAGCCCAAATAGCCAAAACTATCCTGAGCAAAAAGGACAAAGCTTTAGGCATCACACTACCTAACTTCAGAATACAAGGCTATAGTAACAAAAATAGCATGGTGTTGGTATAAAAAGACACATAGAGACCAATGGAGCAAAACAGAGACTCTAGAAATAAACCTCCATATTTACAGGTAGCTGATTTTTGACAAAAATGCCAAGAACATACATTGGGGAAAGGATATCCTTTTAAAAAAATGTGTACAGGAAAATTGGATTTCCAGATGCATAAAAATGAAACTGGACCCCTATGTTTCACCATGCACAAAATTCAACTCAAGATGGACTACAGACTTAAATCTAAGACCTGAAACTATAAAACCACTAGAAGAAAACAGAGGAGACACTTCAGGACACTGTTCTAAGCAAACGTTTTATGGGGAAGACCTCAAAAGCACAGAGGACAAAAACAAAAATAGATAAATGGGGCTGTATTAAACCACAGAGCTGCACAGCAAATGAAACTATTTTCTTAATCCTTATTGGTGCTTAAAAAGTTTTGGGTCTTGACCAACACATCTATTCTGATAATTAAACGATTTGGACACATTGAGCTTGTCTGGATATGCACAGGTTACCCCCTTTAGGAAGAGTACAGTGAATCTTTCTATTTTTCTATTTCTTAAACATAGTGGACTCTATAAAATTGCAATGAGATTTGTGTATGAGCTAGGGAAGATGTTGGGTTTGGTTGAGATTCAAGGAAGGAGGTGGACTTTAACATGGTGGAATCACCATTAGTGGACAACACAGTGTACCAAAAACATTCACAGGACAAGCCAGGTTGCACACCACGATATAAGTTGTGATGCTGATGAAGGATATAGTAAGCTTCCAATAATAGGTCAAAAAAAAAAAAAAGAAAAGAAAAGAAAGAAAAGAAAGGCATTAATATTAGGAAATGTATTTTGGTGCCTATAATTTATATTCTTATCAATACAGATAGTTCCATATGGATCTGTTTATATCTATTTGTTTATGTCATTTGATTAAAATATAGCATTGACCATTGGGAGGATACATCTCAAATTATCTATTCTGGTTAAATGTGAAAGTATGAAGAGACTGTGATTGTAAGCATTTAAGTTTCAATCAAGGAGCAAGTGCTGTCAAGATGATCCAAGAATATCCAATCAGATATTGTGAGGGACATGTGATTGCTGTAGATTATTCTGCTGTCTTAAGAGATAGGCTGTGGATATTCAGATTGCGATTTCAGAGTTTAAGAGGGCAAAGTAAATTGCCTGCTGAACTCATAGTCATGTTTGAAAGAAACTGAGAGGAAAAGGTAAAATTGAATCATCATATATGACTGGCTGGATTGGACCTGATGGAATCTGATCCAGCAGGAAAGGTGTGGCTACCATTCCTGGAACTGGGTTTTACTGAATCCTTGGACAGTTTTGCTGAATCATTGAGCATCCAAGTTTTGAGGAATACACGTGCATTTAGAACGTAACAAATAAGAATATTCATAACTATCTGCTACTTTTTATAGCACATGTATTAACACCAAAGCAATTTTAGATGAGCTATCAATAAAAATATTAAGAAATTACAGTCTCTTTATTTAACACACTTTGGTAATAGTCAACAAGGTAATGTGTTGTGCTGCAATAATACAAGTAAATATCCGTCTAAGAATCCATTGTTTAATAGCTATTACTGCACGGATTTGTAACAAAACTGCTTTAAACACTATACCAACAATTTTAAATACAAAAGCACAGTGGCCAAGCTCTAACATAAATGAATAAATGTGGCCTTCTGGAAGATGCTAGAGAGACAACAGGATACAGAGTGGAGCACAGGAAAGAAAGGCGCCCTCTTCCTGCATGAATGGCGGCTGCGGCTGTTTCACCTAACAGATGCCTACTCAAAATGTAGTCCCATTTAAAACATTTTTTGATTGTTTTAGATAAAACTTAAAACATTGTTGAAGAAGCAACTAATTCTAGATATTTTTATAGTTTTAAGCTGCCAGAAAAATTAAGTACACAGTTGGAAATGGCCCAAGGCCCCCAGGACGTAACCTTACCTATGCCAATATTGAGATTATTCCAGTGCAAAAAGTCTATGTAACTTTCGTTAGCACTATGGTTTGTTGGTAACACACTAAACGGCTGTTCCATAATTCCTTTTTTTTTTTTCCAGTACTCAAAGCAAAAATACCAGAATTTTATGTTTATGAGTGTGAGTTTTTAATATAAACCTGCACAGTGTATACTGTATATGTTGCCAGAATTGACTCATCGAATAATTTAATGAGATTGTTCATTTGAAGCTTATGCCCACTTTTGTAAATAAAAGAATCATTTTGGTTGTCTTCCTCTCTTTCTTTTTTATTTTTCCTTTTTTATTTCAGTCTAAAACTACTCCCCCTTCTTCTGGCCCATATGGAGATATCCCATTTCCCAACCTGTTCCCTGTTCAGCTAGAGGGTGGGAGGGAAGACATCTGACAGAGGAAGATTTCCAGGGAACTATGAAAGGAGATAGTTACAGAGCCTGTTACAATAACAGACTATTAAGGCTGGTGCAGTGGCTCACGCCTATAATCCCTGCACTTCAGGAGGCGGAGGAGTGTGGATCACCTGAGGTCAGGAGTTCAAGACCAGCCTGGTCAACATGGTGAAACCCCGTGTCTACTAAAAATACAAATTAGCCAGATGTGGTGGTGAGCGTCTGTAATCCCAGCTACTTGGGGGGCTGAGGCAGGAGAATCACTTAAACCCAGGAGGCGCAGGTTGCAGTGAGCCGAGACTGTGCCACTGCACTCCAGCCTGGGCGACAAGAGTGAAACTCCTTCTCAAAAAACAAACAAACAAACAAACAAATCCACAAAAAAACAAACAAGAACAGAAACAACAAAACAGACTATTCGCACTTTTTCATATCCCTTGTTGCTTAAGAATAGTATGTGAATAATTTAACCGCCTATATTTTATCTACCTGCTCTCTGACTTCCTCTGGGTTGGGGCGGGGGGCGAATCATCAGAGGTGGTTGTTGCACGGGATGCGTGTGGGTAAATAGGGTCCCTTTTCTCTACTCACCTTTTCTATGCAAAATAAAACCACTGATTATAATGAAGAAGAAATGAAAGGAGAAGAGGTCTACTTTGAATTTTTGTAACTAAAAGGGCTCAGGATGTTATGTGAATATTCCAGCAGCTGCTAGCTTGCCTACTTAACTTGAATTTGGAGATTATTCCCGACACTGCAGCTTACATGCACCAAGGTTTGGGAACATTCTGTAAAATTTCCTTGAGGACAAATATCCCCTTTGTTGTATTATTTGTTATTTATCCATTTTGCCAAATTATCTGCAAGTAGAAATATCGAAATAAGAAGCTCTTTAGCAATTTACTTTGGATGTTGGTTTTCTTTTGAAGGACAGTTATTAAACTAAGCTTCTAGGATTACTCATTTTCGTTTTTCTTCTTTTTAAATATAAAGCAATGTCATCACTTTTTTTCCCTGTATTGTATTTCTCCTCAATAATTGATATGCTACATTAAAGGAGCACAAAATGATCTTAATTATGCAATAATGATCAAGGCAGAGTGTTTCCTGGGAACTAATGGTTGCCTGAGAGGAGGTGATGGCTTGAGGTCCAGCTGGTTATTAAGCCGCAGGAAATGTTGCAGGCCAAGATTTGTATTATTTCTCTGAGATGAAAATGAACCCAAAAAAAGGCAAAATGGGTTTTTCTCCACTAATGGGTAAAATGAACTCATTTTGGATGCAGAAGACCTTTCTGTAGAAGGAATGTATTCCATAATAGCAACATCAAAATGTTCAGTGGTCTCTGCTTTCTGTTTAAAATATAGTATAGCACTAATAATAGTCCCGTTATTGATCTGAAATCTTGATACAACTACAAATATTATGCAACACTTGAGTTTTTGTCTAGCTCTAGAACTTCCATAGAACATTATGTCCAACAATTGTTTTGATAGCTTTTTGTAAGCTAGGAATATATTTTGTATGCATTTAACATTAAAAATAGTTACTTTTGAAAATATTCAGAAAATAGTTATCTCATAACGAGAATACAGGCATGATTTTCTCTTGTTTCTGGAGTTCATTCAAAAAATATCGGGGAAAGGTATCTCATTAAAAGATGCGTAGAGATTTGTGGTCTTTCTGCATGATTAGAGATGAATCACTTAACATTCTTAAAGAAACTAGTTAATCAACTTGCAAAGTAGATAGTATATCTGCCCCCATCTCTGATTTGTAGTAGGATTATGCAAAGCAGAGTATTTTGTAAATATTAATATTA